>NC_054704.1:33360318-33565561 GCF_016097555.1 Gigantopelta aegis | reverse complement strand
TGGTTTATTTAACGATGCATTCAACACATTTTATTTACGGTTTTATGGCGTCGGACATATGGTCAAGGACCACACAGATATTGAGGGAGGAAAGCCGCCGTCACCACTTCATGGACTACTCTTTTTGACCAGCAGCAAGGGATCTTTTATATGCACCATCCCATAGATAGGCTAGCACATACCACAGCCTTTTATGTATCAGTTCAGTTGTGGTGCACTGGCTGGAGCGAGAAATAGCCCAATGAGCCCACTGACGGGGATCGATCCCAAACAGACCACGCATCAAGTGAGCACTTTACCACTGGACTATGTCTCGCCCCCAATGAGTGGAATGAGGTGTGCCAAGTATTGTTACTATAACCAAACCACATTAGTGGTGAAGTGGTTAACCCATCAGATTTAAAGTTGGTAGGTACTGGGTTTGCACCCATACTGAACACGAACACGGAATTAAATGACTCACATTGTTGGTGCACTGTGATGAACATTCATAGGTGCAACTATAAAGACAACTTTCATGGACCTAGGACTTACAGCGTGTTAGAAACCAAGATCTAAATGTGAAGACACTGCTGCCACACGATACCTATATCTGGCCTTTTAACTTTGTAAAGGCAAGACAAAAATAAACAAAACTCATTTAAACAATATTAAATTTAATCCAAATGACAATACACAATGCACAGGATGAGATTAATTGTTGATATCTAAACATGAATATTTACAATTTACAATTGAAAGGGAGAGACAGCTGGCTGTTTAATGCCATGCACATCAGTAGCCAGGATTCAAACTTTTCTGTCATCAATAACCTATTTCTGTATTAAAGAATGTTTAATACTGAAGAATTGTGCCTACATGCCTACCAGTTAGCTACCTTTATAAAAATGATTTATACCAATATATTCAGACTTGTGGTTGTTAAACAGTGACACAAATGCTCCATGATCACATAAGCAAAAATGCTTCAACCATTTTAATAGTTTATTTGGTCTTGTAGCCTTCATAACATTACTTCAGATCAGAAAAAAAACATATCAGTTTAGCTAATTAACACAAATGCCATTTCACACACTTTGTAAACAATCTTTAACAATGTAAAAGTATTTATTACAGAAATGTTGACACAAGTGTTAACAAAGCAGTTAAATATTTAAATACAGTCAACACATGTTTTCAAACTGGCAACTGACCATTTGAACCACATGCAGACTGCATGATGCCCCTGTTTATATTATTTACAGTAACCAGTGAATTCAGAGACAAAAACATCCAAAATGTTTGTGTAAAATTCAACACAACAAAAACAAAATTCTGCATACTGCATCTTTACACAAACTTAATAATGTCTATGTCACATCCAGTATAACAGTCGTTATAATATCAAACATTATGTGGGCCAAGACATGAAGCTCTTGTATCCGGTCTATTATCAAGACTGTCTATAAAACTCCTATGAGCACTACTGTCTTCATGTCCTTAGACATGTCACTACTAATAACATAACAATTCTTCTTTGGTTGTAAAAAACTGAAAACATGCAGCAATTTCTATAATTTCAGCCATGTTGAAACAAGATCAAAACCAGCAAATTTATATGGCTATAAGTTTCACACCGCCCAAGTTTTACAGCCAAACGTTAGGTCAACATTACAGATTAATTATGTTGATTAGGAATGTGCTTAATATAGCCACTTAGTTTGAATAAGCATTGTTCTGTATTGAAACAATGAACAACCTGTCTCAGACCATAAGCAAGTATAGTCTAATACACAAATGTAAATATTCACGATTTTGACATTTACTTTTGATCATTTTTGTACAGCCTAATAGCACATTTTTATTTACTAACATAAAAAGAAGGAACTCATGGAGATGCTGCCTGTAACCTTTGCTCTAGCAATGTGTTGGCTTCTGTTCTGTAGGGTCATCAACATGTTAAATATGTGCAGAAATGTATTTTTAAATCAAATTTTTTTTTCGGTATAAAATAAACTTCACAAAGCAGACTGGCTTCAATTTGAATATGGTATACACTTTTTCTGCCTTTAAATTTTTAATTATGCATAATATTCCTGCAATATTATAAGGGAATTAAACATAATCAATGAAGTAAAGATACGATTCATATTTAGATAAATGTGTGTTAAAACAATTGCATATTTTTATTCTTACAGTAATTTAAGACTATTCAGTCTAAAGACCTTAATATATCACATGACTTATAAGAAGCAAATCATGTGGTTTGGAGAGAGTGGAAACATACAAGATCTCAACATGTTTTCAAAGTTATTTCTGTATGAAACTGACAGATGGTAAAATTAAGATCATGTCCCATTTTATTCAGACAAGATTTGTCCACCATGAGCTGTCAACCATCCTTGGTTAAATATTTAAACAGCAATACATGCACTGGATCCCTTCACTGCTCAAGTACATATACTGTCAACCGTCCTTGGTTAAATATCTAACAGCAACACATGCTATAGATCTTTTAACAGCTGAGGTACACGTACATTTGCTGTTCACAGAGTACCCCTGCAATGGTCTCACAGATATACAAATGTACAGCTAGTTCCATGGCACTATGTTAGCAGAACTGAAAACAGAAAGGAAAAAAAAAAGTTACATCACTTACACTATAAAAATGTTTTTTTGTAAATCATTTCAGTTTTGTTTGAATTAAGAAGAAAAGTGAAAGCGTTTTGGAAATAACAAAACAATACTATATTTGCTTGCAATAAAAAAAAAATCGATTCAGAAATAAGTAACTTGTAGTAAATTCCATAGTATGAAAAAAGGTGTTCCCTGTGGGACAGACTATAGTTCCTAAAATAAGTACCTTTTTTGTTTGGCATAACTAGAAACACTTGATTTGAAAAAATATGATCATTTAAGCAAAAAGTTACAAGTAATGTGTAATTTACAAGTTAAATAAAAAAAGCAGTATTTAAAAATATTTTTACACTGTTAACTATGGCAAGTGCCTTTATATGTACAAGATTAGCAGTTGAAATAATAATGGGGACTCTTATAGCTGATTAGCAGTAATGGATCTTTTATGTGCATTTGCCAGACATACTAGAGACAGGGTAACACATTACCCCAATCTTGAACTCTTACATGTCACATAAATAATAAGTCATATTCAGTTAACTGTGATAATGTGCCTAGAACTTAGTGGTTGTAATTGGCTAAAGTTAACTGTGATAATGTGCCTAGAACTTAGTGGTTGTGATTGGCTAAATACAAAAACTAAGTGTAGCCACAACAGCAAAACGACGAACACATCACCAGAAAAGTTATTTAAATCTATTTATAGAAACTCAGACTCACCTTCCATCTATTGCCACACTCGTTACAGTACACAAACGTTGTCATAGGTTCATCAGCACTTCTTGTTTGGACCTAAATTATATTTTTAAAAAACCATATAACAACTGTAAAACAACATCTACAATAGTCACAAATTTGTACAGAACAGACAAGCTATAATTCAACATTTTCGATACATGAACAAAGTGCTGACTGAAACTTGTAACTTACAAAGGTGCTATAAAAATTTTAAGTAATAATATTCAGCGAACCAAGAAGACACTTTTACTAATTTACTAGCCTCAGGGTAAAATTATGAAAGATGAATGTAAAATGTTTGGTCATTATACTAAAAATGTCTATCTTTTTACATAGGACTGCGGACGCAAACACAAAGCAGCTGAAAAACTGTTAATCTCTGTGGTATAAAACTCTCACCTGGTTGTAAGTACAGTTGGTTTTGCGGCATTTGCCACATTTGAGAAGATCGGTTTGAGTGCCCCCAGTTTTAGCCATCTGGTGATCGTCAATGGCTTCTTTCGTGAACTTAGCTCGTAGCTCCTTCATTTCATCACTCGCCATTTCCTAACAGTTACAAAAGAAAAAGAAAATGTACCATTAAATTAATAGTTTGGCTTTTATAGTCTGTTTGTGTTAAAAGGTAACCGATGAAATGGCTTGTAAGTCTATAATGAATTAGCTTAAAACTCATATAAAAACATATCGAGTTTTAAACCTATAGTACCACTTATATAACTTTTTCTCGTTCAAAAAATTCTCAGTGTAAACAAGCATTTTGAGATTACTGCTAAAGCAATACAAGTCCCCTACCTGACCCAACAATTTTTCGTATCTGCTAAATTCAAGGGCCAAACATCTGTGAAAAGTGGGTAAATCATCATGAAAGTTAAACTTGATCAGCAACAGTACATGATAAAGCTATATACAAAATTTCACTTCAATATTTTCAGTTATTGCAAAATAAAAGTCCGGATTGTTTTTTTTCATATCTCCTAAGTTCAAAAGCCATAACTCTGTCAAAAATGGGTAAATTGCCATGAAAGTTAAACTTCATCTGTAACAGTACATGATAAAGCTATATACAAAATGTCAGTTTAATATCTCAAGGCCTTCTGGTAAAAAAAAGTCTGGAAAAACACATGTTCATATCTCCTAAGTTCAAGGGCCATAAATCTGTCAAAAATGGGTAAATCGCCATGAAAGTCGAACTTGATCTGTAAAAGTACATGTTTTTTAAAAAACTAATTCCATAGACTAAATCTTCCCTTTTAATACAGCCTTGTATGAAGGCAAACTGATGAAACAGTCATGGTAAAGCAGTTGCATCTGCAGTTTATCTTTAGTTTTTGTTTACTGCATTGTCGATTACCATTAACAATTCAGGTGAAACTGCATACCTAGGATGTTCCAGCATTTTGTCTTCACCCCTGTATTATAAATGAGATCTAACCTATACAATTTGATGGTAATTTGTTAAGAAACGTTTATATTTTCGTAGACATTTTCTAAAATTTAGTATGGGTTAAATACTTCCGAATTTTTAACATTAGTTGTTATACAGTTATATGCCAATTCATCGGTCTCCCTTTTAACACAGACAATAGCACTGAACAGTTAATAAAGGTCCCCTTCATTCCCATCTATATTAATTCTACATTTTAAAGTGTAATATGAATCAAACTAGGCACCAACAATGCTATGAATAAGGCATATTTTGCCTCTTGTAATTTCGGTGAATTTTGTGGTAAAATTTCAAAGTACTTTGAAAAGATTTTGAAATACAGATTACATTTAAAAAAAATAATAATACATAAAAAATCCTCCCCATGTATATTCAAAGTTACTGTTTACAAATGAAATTGAGATATATATAGTGTTTGTACCAAGCAAACTGCTAAAGTAAATTATGACCCAAATGAAATAACCCTCTCCATTTTAAAGTACTGATTCTAGTTTCTAGACAATGTCCAGTATCTTTGGCTATTATATTACAGTTCTTGTTACCATTAACAATTTGAGCAAATCTACTTTTTGTAGTCATGGTGTTTGTAGCAGTACCAAATGATATCATGTGCAACAGATATTAGAATTCTGGTGAATTAAACTCTTTCTGTGCACTGTGATGGAACATCTTAATGGTGCAACTATAAACCTAGCTTCATTAACTTAGGACTTATAGTCTGTAAAAAAACCCTGATCTATATGCAATACTTTAATGTTGAATTTTAATACAAACATTGATGTCATCGCTGTTGGAAAAGTAATACCTATTTCGCACCTTTTAACTTTGTAAAAGCGAGACAAAAAGTAGCACATCTGTAACAACAGACCCCGATAATCCAGAAAAGACATGCATTCATTCCGATCTAAGAAAAACAAAGTGAGTGTTGGTGATCACCGATATCCAAGATTTCATAGATTTTAATGGGGTCATGGGATAAAACTATGCAAAAGAGGTACCGTATATCTTCGCCTATAAGTCAAATTTTTTTCACCCAAAAATTATTTTATAACTTGGGGGGTCGACTTATAAGAGGGTAAAAAAAATTCACCAAAACATATTACTGTTTTGGGGATTATTTTACAAGTTTTATTGTTGAAGTATGCCATGTATTTATACTCAAATATGTTAATTTGACACATTTATTTTTTATAACCTATTTTTTTTGGCATCAGAACGGTTTTGGTTATGCGAAAAGGCGTACGATCTCACTCACATGCCAAGACAACAGTCCACTTAGTTAAATTAACAGTCATCACTAATAGTAAAAATGTAAACAATACTAACTACCTGTTGCCCGAGTTTATTTTGAAATCTGGTCACTGGCATTAATGGTTGTTCAAACAATGTTTTGGCGGTGATTAACTTCATGAATATTACTGAGCTTTCCCTTAAAATAGACTGATCTCTGCAGTTCACTATCTAGAGCAATAGGGACACACATCATTTGGTACAAAAACCAGTGTACTTTCCAGAGTTATCCTCCTTACATGTATTAATATGGCGGCAAAACGTGATACTTTCAGTTTTATCGTAGTGATCTGTTGTCAGTGTTTATAAATAAAGTTGTTGTCTGTGCACAAAACCATCTGTACAGTACTATACAGTAACAGTCAAACAGCTTTCACTCTCTACTAAGGGAATATTTCGTTTTGATGCTATGTAATAATGATAGTTTGATTGGAACAGTCTGATTATATTGCGATGTACAAAACGTGAAAACCGAAGTTTGTAAAATAATTTTCTTTTGTTCAAATATTATTGTTCTTATGTGCTGAAAATAAGAAATATTTCAATATTTATAAGTAGTTTTTCATGGGTCGACTTATAAACGGGTCAATAAAAAAATACGTTTTCAGGGCTTGAAATTAGGGACTCGACTTATAGCCGAGATCAACTTACAGGCGAAGATATACGGTACTATATTCACTCAAAACGGTCACTGTTTTTAGACACATAAATAAATAATAAATTAATGGCCATTAGATACCATTTATCTTACAAGTTTTTTTTAAATGTATGAAATGAGTGAAAGTAAGTTGGGTATGTTTTTAAATAATAAGTTGTGAGATAAATGGTTTCTAATGGACACGAATGTATTATTCTATTTCTTACATATCCTCAAAAACCAGGTTTTAAGCAAATTTTAACATCTTTTTCGACTAAAAGTTACTTACAGCCTTTGCACTTGTAGCTAACTTACACATCACATACAAATGATTGTCAGGTTAACTATATGTCACAGTGTAATCAATTTCAATCGTGCTGTTTTTTCATTGAATGTATGGAATTGGTGACCTGGTCATCACCTAGGAGCAGCCAGTTGTATGTCTTGAAATTGTTAACATAAGTGCATATGTAAACAAGTATGTGCTATCAAAAATAACGGATGATGTTCTCACCAACGGGTGTGTAAGAAAAAAGTTTTTAGAATACATAAATTTAGCAAAAATGTAAATAGCAACACATTTTTATAGTCCATTTCACCATTCTTTATATAAACTTGCCTCTGCGGTCATTGATGCAAGCCTGTCCGGTGTGATCATGCCTAATAAGAAGTTTTCCCTTAATCTGGGATTTTTTGGATCTCGCAGGTTGGCTATTCGACTTCGAATCCGTGTCTTGTACTTCGAGTCTGTGTTACGAAATAGTTTAAATATATCTTCAAACAGCTAAGGAAATGCTCGTTAGCAATTTTTGTTACTTTACAGAATAAAATACTTTCATACTATACAAACGTGTTAAATATTATTTTTTAAAAAGAAGATTTTATATCAACTGACTATGTTAGCTATTGTTAAACAGCATATATCAAGTTGATATTTAAATTTTAAAATTTACAAACTCATATTAAAAGAAGTTTATTAATGGGGAAAATATGTCTATGATATTAACTGACAAATGAGATGTTACTTGCAATTTTTGGCATTCAGCAATTCAAATGTTTGTATTAGCTGACATGCATTTTCTCTAATGGCCATCTCCTAAAAGTATATCTATTTGTAGTATTCTGATTACATTCAATGAAGTAATTTAATTCAGTTCTGTAAAGCTAATTATTTGGCTACTATTTTATATAATGCCTAGTATGCCCAGACTATAAAAGGATACAATCTTCAACTGCAGTTCCCAAGGCTTTGGGTTCCAAGAAACAGCCTTGTGGTGGATCTGAAAATATACAAAATCTCAATAAGATGGTCATACATGAAATTTACTACACCTGTAAATATTATTTGTAACTCTTAATTGTGCCCTCCTTTTCACATTTTGCCATCCGTCACATTTTTTGCCATCCTTCACATTTTTTACCCCCCCCCCCTCCCTCTTTTTTTTGTACCCCTCTTTATTTTTTCACACCCTACAATATTTTACCGCACCCAGCTTCATTTCTACCATTTAGTTTTTTAAAAGGCAAACTTTGTTTTTCACAGTGAAAAAACCCATATACGTATGTCTGCACACTTGACATCAAAGGAAACAAGCTTCGGCATGGTTGGAAATACAATACTGATGAAATACACAGGCTCATATAGCTTACAGTTACCTACTTGACCAGGATTTTAACAGCCACTATTATATCCAATACCAGCATCCATTTGCCTCTTGATAACACACAATAAAAGTTATATTTTATTTGAGCAACGAAAACATTTTATTTTTATCATGTAAGCAATCTCCGGCTGAAGCCACCATGTATTATGTGATCAGAATGATCATTTGGTCTTCTCTGTCCATTAACTGTCTTCTTAATATTGATCAGTTCACCAAAAATGAATGCACAGGAATGACAGACCGACATTATCTCAATATAGTACATACATTCAACTACATAAAATTTCAGCCGGTTTATACATCGTACTAACCTTTTTGCATCAGATACTGAGGGGCAAAATATTGGGCAGGCACAGTCAGTTAACGATATAAGGTAACCAAGCTTACAAAAGTGTTTCCGTTGTATAGTTGTTGTTTCTGTATTTTGCTTTTATGGAGTTTTTTTAGGGGTGGGGTGTGGCACCCCCTTTAAATTTCACCCAGCAGAAAAACTGTGTTAACTAGGAAAATTATGTCATTAAATTTAGAAACAGTTCCAAGGAGTGAATACACTTTATATAAATTAAATTTTATGACCTATTAAAGACATTTTCCATGGCTGTTTTGAGTGATCAAAATAATCTAATATTATTACAATTTTTTTAATAAAATTGCTGATTTTTTCTTGGTTTCCGTAACCCATATGAACCAGACATCAGTGAAAAAAAAAGAAATTGAGGGGAGTTTTAATTGCTATTTAAGATATTATCATACTGACCACTGATATTTAAACCTTTTGTAGTGATGTTTTTAAGTTATCTTTAGGGGAGGTTAAAACTACTCTCCTTGAACTAGTCTCAGAAGAGTGATGTTGAACCAGAGTGATAACTCCCCTTAAATGGCGAGGTCTGATGAACACTGTTGTACAAACACATAAAAAAGACAGATATCCAGAGAATATTCACCCGCTATCGTAAGAGCATTGGTAATGAGCTCTCGGCACTTGATTCTCACTGGGTCGCGTGTGTCAGAGGCGGAGGCCGACTCAGATGACTTTTGTGATTCACCATCTTTACTCTGAGCATCTTGGGAGCCATCAAAGCCATCTTGGGAGGATTCGTCCATCTTGTTAGAACTGCTGTTCTTCCCTGAACCCTGAGTGGTTTCTGAAAATTTACAAAATCTTGTCAGTCTCACCGATTTTCTAACAAAAACAAATACTTAAGATATTTGCCTTGCCGTCCACATTCTGAAAATTTAAACCAGTTACACCTACGTTTGGAGGTTCATAAATAGTGGAATCACATATCCACCTGCTTTCATGTTGTTTGTAATTGTTCGATAAATTATACAACAGAACATGTAGGCATCTAGATGCATTTTATTATTACAATTACATACTTCTTAATAGCACAGTATATTGTTCAACTCTGCCATCTAGCAATTCACATACAACTTAAATACATATTTCACATACAAATGTCTGTTTATGTCAACCAAATTGAAGAAAACCACCAGATTTCACCCACTGTGCATTTCACTGCTAAGTGATACCAGTGCGTCATTGCTGCAGTTGATAGCATATGCTATACCATATATGGTGACTACTATAAACATTTTAGCAATGACAACATCAGTAAATTATGATTGAGGAAATTACAGTAGAATCTCATTGGCTCAAACGCCCAACGGTCGAACCTACCGGTATTCTCAAACCAAGAACAATGTCCCTATTTTTTTCTTTATTAGAACCTTTTATTTTGGTGCTGATTGGTCAAAAACCCCTTGGGTCGAACAGAAGCTTTCTCTCGAACAAGTTTATTGGTCCGAACTGTAAAATTAAACATATTTAGCTCTAACGACTAAGTCTATCCGAAGAAATACAAAAAAATATTTATGTACACATTTTTTATCGACCCTTTCACGTCAATCACAAAGTTAGTTATTATAAATTCAGAAATGGAACTAATTAATCCTAGATCATATGCCGACTTATCAGGTTGTTTATTTAGCACCTATCGGTAATTATCTTGCTAGTACAGACAATAGTACTACGATAATCGTTGGTTGAATATACCTTGCATGTGACACCAATCAAGTGGTAAGCCTAGACAGGCCTCGCCGGTTTACTTTAATCATTTTAATCACTACTTTATGCATAAGCGTCGGCATATTTT
Source organism: Gigantopelta aegis (assembly GCF_016097555.1). Taxonomy (NCBI): domain Eukaryota; kingdom Metazoa; phylum Mollusca; class Gastropoda; order Neomphalida; family Peltospiridae; genus Gigantopelta; species Gigantopelta aegis. Next base: position 33,555,016 of record NC_054704.1, on the reverse strand, counting down.
GTTTTTAACTTGAACTACAGGAGAGATCAATTTAATGTAGTGATTGCAACAATAACAGGTAAAGGGCCTCCGCCTGTGCTTCATGCACTTTCATTTTTTCTCAAAGTTGTCAATATGTTGCAAAAGATTCTATAACAGCATAATAAAGAACGATTTTTTTAATTAATAAATATTTATAAATACAGACTACCAGTGTGTTTGTTATTTGTTTATTTAATGGTGATAAATAATAGTTACAAATATATAGCTCCTCCGACATCTGACGCGGACATCGTTACTCATGAGTCAATCGGACCATCTCGCCCAAGCCAGGTTTACAGAAATAGGTGAGGCGTTCTGATTGGTTTTTGTGTTACAGAAGCACCCGACAACGGTCGAATGCATGGTTCGAACTACCCGATGGGTCAAACAGACTTTGACACACTGACAGTGTTCGCGCGAGATATTCTACTGTAATTTAAATAAAATATTTTGGGGCTCTTTTTCTTGTTGCCATTGTTATTTATCACCTATAAATGTAATAATGTGGCGGGGGGGGGGGGGGGATTAATTCCCAATACTGTGCATTATTAACCTTCTGAGTACTGCAGGCGAGATATCTCGCCCGACGTCACGCCAGTCGACATACTGTATACTGTATATAGTGCATTCCCCAATTCATATTTCCCACTGTTTTGCACACGGCACTCACTGGAAATATAATAAAAGAAAACATGGTGGCTTTTGTTTTGCTTTTATCCAAATGAAAATACCTTGAAATTTTGAGTTCAAAAAGTGGTTTTCGTTAAGTATTTTCGCTTTACAACAATGGCGGCACGTCGCGGTCATTTTCAGGGATTGATAGCTGATTGTAACAGCTAATTCGATAATAAATTTTGATCGTTTCACCAACAACGAAAATCACCAAATATTGCAATATAAATTGTAGTTCAGGTTTTAAAAAAAATTCTGGTCAGAAAACCACTGTTATCGGGAATAATGGACATAAATACTGGACAGCTGGCCACAAATGCCTGTAAGTCAACGCAACTTTTTAGATTTGTTTGCCTAATTTTAATCACCATTAGCTGATCTAAAAATAATAAAAATTACAAAAACCCACAAAAATAATACTTACCGATTCATATATGAACTTTATTTCATGTATTTATCAAACATTTAAGTGAATATATGTGAGTAAAAATTATAAACTTGTACCCACTCAACGTGATTTTTGTTAAAAATTAATCCAGTAGTCTAAAGGTTAAAGAAGTCTCACCTCCAGGTAACAATTTCTTCCAGAGCTTAATGAGATTTTTAGCAAGAGATATAACCTCGTCGTTACTGCTGGCTTTCCTAAGGTTATTTACAGCCATGCCAATTCGAGTTTTCTGAAAACATACATCAATGAATGCATTTGAAAATGTATAACATAATTTCCATAAACACATATATATGCAAAAACTTTTAATTTACTAACAAAGTACATAAATTAAAAGGTTTAATAAAAAAAATAGGTACAGTGTTTATGAAAGAAATGTTTCAGAAATGAATAAAAGTTTTAAAATTCATCTTTCAATATAATCCCATCTACAGTTAATGATGTGGATGTTGAACTGTATTTACGTGCCCATATCCAACTAAGGTTCAGGCACGCCTACCCCGGATTTAATCTCTGACTTCGCCAGTGACCAATTCCGGGGCATGATTACTGGTATATATGGCAATGCAACACATTTAAAGTTATATATATATATATACATATACTGTGTCACAAGTAGTGTTTTAACCCAGGTTAAATCTGTGTTGTATTAAAATAACATGGGTTACTGTCTCGGGCCTAGTATGACATCACTGAATTATAATTTTAGTAGTTGATGACATATTAGCAAATACTCTCATTTTCAAAATAGAAGAAAATCATATTAAACAAAACTAACATTCATTTGTAGTCCAGTTTAATTTACTTTGTTTACAATTAGAATTTTTGTTTTAGTTTATCATTTAGATTTTTAGTTTTCACAAAGTTTTAATGTGCTGTCAGAAGCTTAAGTAAAGAAACAACCACTGTGACCTCTATAGTAGAGTCACGACACAATTTAACTTGGGTTATCCATCTACATTTAAATGTAAAAACAGAGCTCCACACTTTTCACTTCCAAGTCATAGGATTTAAAATTTCATGGGAAACACTTTTTCGGTTTAATCATGGAAACCCATCGGAAACTGTTTATATTATTTTCAATGAATAGTCGTACTCGATAAAATAATCATGGGGAAACAAAACTTTGGTTCAGTGCTTTTACCGACACTGTTCCGGAACCGATAAAATAATCATGGGGAAACAAAATTTTGGTTCAGTGGTTTTACTGACACTGTACCGAAATGATCGTTTCCACTAAATCTGATGGCCTGCACGTAACCCATTTTAAAGAAACTTGTCTAGATGGGCGTATATCTTTACTGAAAGAAAACAAGAATTTTTAAACATATAAAAATTATAGCCATAAAAAATAACACCTGTGTAACTTTATATTGAATACATTTAATCATAAATCATGACAAAATGCTAAATAATGGTCAACATATTACCTGGAGCACTTCCAGAGTCATTGGCAAGTCTCTCAATGCTTTCAGAAGATCCAGTGAGGTTGCGTGATCCTGAAATAAAACACTGAAAGCCATCAATATGCAAACTATCAGTAGGATCCATGCATGCTGTGATAAATGTATGTCATGTTTCTGTAACAACTGCCCGCAGCCACGACGTGATTTTACCAACATTATAATAATACAAAATTATTATTAGTTATTAGCCTACTAACATGCGACAGTACACTGGGTTTTTTTTTTTTTTATGTTATACATTAAAGCGAATGATCACTTTGTGAATCAGTCAAAATAATTTGCAAACAACTTGCGAAAAAACATATCAACAATTAATACACACTACAGGAAGAAATCTGACAGCACCCCCTTTCAACAATGTTATGATTAAATATCTAACGGGTTTCTTCCTGTAGTGAATGTATTATAGGTTACTATGTAAAACTGGAAAATGATCACTGTAAAGGTATTTAATGTCAAACATAGGGTTATTGTTGTATTAAAGTGGGAATCTTTGCCTACTTGGTGTAAGCTGAAATTTTGTATTTTTGTTAGTTATATCTACAGTCCGAACCAAATTGTTATCAACTAGGATACATTACTAGAGCTCCTACCTTTAATTACCATTAGATTTCCCCCAAATGTTGTCTAGACACAAATCATGAAAACCCCCATTACAGTGACAGATTCCACATAAGAGACTGTAATGATCTCACAGAAATGGACTTCTCAGAGATTGCATAGGGCAAAATTAATGCAGTTTTCTACCGTCTACGTCTTCAAGAGGGGTGGATCGATATGACATATCTAACAATGCCATGACATGTGCTACGGTACAACGCACTCATTATGACGTCACATACTTAGGAGGTTTCCACCTCTCTTGAAGAGTATTCCACAAAAAAGCAAAATGGCAGACGGTAAAAAATTGCACGTGTTTTGTCCTAAAGTCTGAACCAAATTGTTAACAACTACAATAAATTACTCTCCTACCTTTAATTATTGTTACTTTTCTCCCAAATTTGTCCAGAGACAAATTGTGAAAAATCCATAACAATTTACAGTGACACAAATTCCACATTCCAGAAAACATCATGTATTTTGCCCTATGCAATCACAGCAAAGTCGATATTGGTGACATCGTTAGTCTCGTATGTAGAATCTGTCACCATCATGGTATTTTAACGATCTGTGTCTGGTCCAAATGATAATCTAATGGTAATTAAAGGTAGGAGAATAATTTATTGTAGTTGTTAACAATTTGGTTCGGACTTCAGGAGATCTTAACAAAGTCGATACGGTTTCAGTCTAGCATGTGGAATCCATGTCAATGTAATGGTTTTTTTACGATTTATGCTTGGACAAAAAGGTAAGAAAATCTAACGGTAATTAAATGTAGGAGAATAATTTATCGTAACTGTTAACAATTTGGTGGTCAGCCTATTTGCAGCCCAGGGCCCGAAACAAAGCCTGAATATTAATGCTGAGGTGTACATTGTTCATATTTGGCACAAAGATACAACTCAACACAATGCATTTATACCATTCGTACCATTGACGAATTTGGAGAGTGCACCGTACACGAACGCAAGCTCCAATTATACGGAAATTCAGCATTGGGAACATGGAATGCACATGCAAAGCGTGCAAATGAAGCGCTTTGTGAAAAAGCAAGTTATGGGCACTTAGCAGACCTTTCGCTTTCGCCCTAATTTACGTGCAAATGTAAGCATGTTTTCGCCATTAGAACTAGTCGACAGTGTCAATGACAGTGGATTCTAATTCATTTATGGGTTGCTTAGACCCACTTTCGTCAAAATGGAACAATACCATGCGTGACATTATGGTCTAGCTAATATAATTGACATTCAGAAAATAATGTCGAAAATATCGTCTGACCCTTAAATTCTTTTGAGTAGTATATTAAAAAAATAAATGTAGGAAAAATATTTTTTAGAAAAAATCGCATTAACATTCGGTAGACCTATCTGTTTTTGTCTTTGGGTTATGTTCAGCCCGAACATGAAAAATGTGATTTTCACCAAAAAAAAAAAAAAAAAAAAAACATTTATTTTTTCAACATATATATATAAATGCATCTGTTGAGGTGCATCTTTGTGCCAAATATGAACAATGTACGCCTCGGCATTAACATTCAGACTTTGTTTTTGTCTCCGGGCGACATTCAGCTCCAGGCTGCAAATACTTGAAATAGGCTGAACCCAATTTGATTTGGACTTTTAGTCAGCGACTAGTCACTAGTGTAGTAGTGAGTGAGACAAATTATAAGTTAATATAACTGTCCAAATGTCCGCCTAGCTCTAGAATGGCTGAATACTTGGGCTAACCCTAATCCTGATATAGATTGTATAAAGCCGTGTTTTAAGCAGCAAAAAAAGGACAGCTAGCAGCTACTGCAAAACTGAAAGTAAAACGATATTCCTTCCGTATGATCCCGCGTATCTATGAATGGCTGGATACGATATCGACGTTTGGGCATTACATGTTTCTGTGCTAATAGTAAATTACAGCAACTCACAGAAACATTGTTGGCTATCATTTTTTCAAGCTTTTTGCCAATTTTAAAAACATCATCTTCACAGCCCATGACTGCAAATGTTAATTTTTGCAGGACTATAAAATCAACACCCGCACTGTGAAGTATCCGGAAGTCAATTTGAAGATTTTTTTCTTGTGGTGCATTGTGGTAACGGGCTTATTATCTAAACACCTATCTTATAATAAAAGGCATCTGTTAAACTTTTCCAACCACCATTATAATTCATAAATACCTTTTAATTTGTACTCACACAGACAAAAATATCACAGATAAAATTATCAGACATCACCCAAGTACCTCTAGCTGTCTGTCTTACACGTTCTCAAAGAGCATGTTTTAGTAGGCGGATTTCCTTTAATAGTTAGGCCTATATAAATGAGATATTCCATCAAATAAATAAATAATTTTTTAGACATGTTTCTATCGTATTTGTGTTTGCCAAGTAACTGTTCAAGTTTTGGATAATTTTGATTCCTATTTTTAATACTATGTCTATGGCAAGTAGTATCACAAAATTAAACACTAGGTGTCGCTGTAATTTTGTTTCCCGTAAAAACTTTGCTCAAAATGTCACGTTAAAACAACTATGTTACAGTCATGTTTAAGAAAAACAAATCACGAAACCAACCAAGTGGGAGCAAAGAATCTGTTGATAATTTAGTGAGTGAAATGTGTTTTTAAAATCAATTATTTATTGGGTGCGAAAAGAGACTGTCGTCAAATCTTAGAATTATCAATAATTATATAGTATCTTGATAAAAAACTGAAAAGGATTCCAAAAATTATCATTACATGGGTCATGTGTGATTGTTAATTTTTATAGTAAAATTTTTAACAACACAACAAAAAGTTCAAAAATAATACTGGGAAATTTCCTCGTAACCTGTCTAAAGTCGGACAACAATTTGTTATAAAAACATTGATTGAACATTTCATGTCCAGGAAAAAAAAAAAATGTCGTTGAATTTTATGGGGTTTTTTAAGTGTAAGAACAAAATAAAAAACCCACAGTTATTTTCCAATAAAATGTCAATGATTACATAAAAATGTTTTTGCCGGATTAAAATAAAATTATGCAGTTTTAAAATTAATAATTGGTAGAGCTAATCCTGAATTTTCAAGGTTCTGGTAGTGGTTGGCCAAAGCCTGACATCCACCGCCCCCCCCCCCCCCCCCCGTAAAAAACAAGATTAATAACTGAAGACTGATCAGCACAAATAATTAATGCATTGCAATTATTAATAAAAGAACACATACACGTACGTATAAATATCTTTATAAAAAACACATTATTAAATATATTATTAATCAAGGTGCAATCACTGTCAATCTAATCATTCCTTGGTTAAAGACATTTACGATTGGTACCTACTTCGATTACAAAATGTCATAAAAATAGTAGATTGTTTGTTCGTCGTTAATCCTTTAATTGAATGACTAAAGGTATATTTTCAAAAGCAATACATGTGGATTTGGTAACTCTGACATGTGATCAAGGATGCCAAATGGCTGTGTGTATTGCCAACGTTCTACGATGTCTGTGATTATGTAATGTCATTGTAAAGAGGTGTTTTCAGGCGTTAGATGCACTTTTCTTCCTAATTTGCCCTGTCTGTGTCGGAAAGTGTGAATTCCAATAAAATTAACAAATTAACATTGATGTACATTTGTTCTCGACAATTTATGGTCAGATGGTGTAAATGTCATAGTAACGATGGTCGTTGTAACACGGTCTGACTGTATATGACACCAAATATGTATACAGGGCTCGACCTTAGCAGTAGCCCAGGTTGTTTTGGCGGTGGCTGGAAAAAAAGTAACAGAAAAAAAGTCAGTTTAGTATAGGAAAAAAAATCACAGGAAAAAAAGTCACAATTTTTATATAACAAAATGTATGGGTTTGTAGAGTATTGAATATGGCATCATACTCATAGTATGCATGGGGTAATTGTTAAGTAGGTCAATTAGGCTAGATTAAAGAAAGAGTCTTCATATTGTGCAGGGGTGATGCTTGGGTCTAGCTTACTGATTAGGATATCTGGCGAGTTATCGAATGGTTTCAACGTGAGCAGGTTACAGTGGGCACCATCATCCAGCAGGATGCGGTTGGTAACCCACGTCGACACCAGGTTCGTCGACGCTACGTCCAACTGTAAGAGCGTCTTCGCAACTTGTGTGTTGATCGCCTTGAGGACCGCAAGAATGTGGCAGAATTTCTTCATGGTATTGGGTGGAACATCCGTGTGACGGTACATGCTCTTAATTTAGTTTTCGCCTGTGGCGATATTAATTGTTTTAGAAGGCCGTGTGCAGTTCCAAATGCACTTAGCCCAGATGGGCAACTTGTTACATAATACCTTTGCGCGACTGTACGCCTAATACACACCCAGAGCAGGTGTGGAGGCCATGTGGCTAGTAGTTACGTAATATCTCCGGTAGTGCTGTTTATGGCCAGGGGATTGGTCGCGAATTGGCGACAGCCAGACTGACGATCAGAGAGAAATATACCGACTCTGGGAGAGGTGGAATATCAGATGATAAGATTCGGTGCCGCGATTTACCCCCAGGCGATATTTCGATTTATAATAAATAGCTAGTGTTTTAGAGTTATGCGAGGAAGCAAAAAAGGACGGCTCCCAGGGAACGTTGTCCGTTTGGACTTTGGTAAATATATATATTATTTCGGCTCTGTTGTATAACCTTGATGTGATTGATGTGACTTTTAAATATTTTAATACTGTATTATACCAATATTCTTTAGACAGTGTCTTCGGTCATCTGACGAAGTAAATCGTAGACTTTTTGTTCTAACATTATATGAGTATTTGGTAATATAAAGCTTAGCCAGTCATCCGAGAAGACCTAGGTAAACTGTAGGTTATTGTCTTTATTGTGATAGGTACCAGTATTAATTCTGTTACAAGGTTACTGAATGAGTAGTTAAGGGTTAATTAAAAATTAACCAGTTATGAATAGTGTTGTAATTCCTTTATTAATTAAGTTCTCCTGGCAGCGTTTCTCAATTATCACATGTTACTGAACGAGTAGTAAGGGTTAATTAAAAATTAACCAGTTAGGAATAGAGTGGTAATTCCTTTATTAATTAACTTCTCCTAGAAGCGTTTCTCAATTATCACACGTGTGGGTGTTGTGTCACGGTGAAGTGATTCGCATATTGTGTAAACTAGACACCTAGAGATTAACTAATTAAGTGATCAATTCTGGGTTGTTATTATTGTTGTTATTAATTAACTACTACGGCTGTACGTTTGTCAGCATAGGTTAATACAGATTCCAAAGTGTATTGTGTTTTTGTTGTGTTTTCTAAGTGAACTAAACGTGCTATAATAATATATACCTTATATAAGATCGTATCTCTGATCATACCTAGACGAGCCAAAGCGGTTTTGAACTGCCTGTTACAGAGAGATCCAATAGATATACAGTTAGGAGAGATATTTGGATAATCATGTTTTATTCAGTTACGGGAATTATAGAATCCCCGTGACAATCCGCCTAAACCACCAACATTAAAATCACAGAACATTTTTAAAAAATCTCTTAATTAAAAATTGTGACTTTTTTTCCTGTGTTTTTTTTCTGTGACTTTTTTTCCTGTGACTTTTTTTCCTAGATTCGTTTTGCCTGGGCTACCAGATATCTAAACCCAGTAGTCCACCAGTCTACTAGATTTTTTTTTACACATCCAGTTGCTCCACAATCAACAAGACACTTAAACACGTAAAACCCCCACCTAACACAACATGTTTAAATAAAAATAAAGTATTTAGTTTTTTAAATTTATTAAAATTATGGGACTACCAATTTTTACTGAGGGCTACCAGATTTTATAACCTGGTAGACTGGTGTGCTGCCACTGCAAAAAGTTACGGTCAAGGCCTGGTATATATATGAAGATGGATTTATCTTAATTATAGTTAATGAAATGTTTGTTTTACAGAGTGGATCTAGCAATGAAAATCTGACTACTGTCAAAGACTCAAAAGAATCTGTAGATAAAATTTTACATCAACGTGTGCATTTCCAGGTACATAAAATTTTATTAGGCATTCAGTCTAAAAAAGACAAAAATTATCTTCCATACATAGTAAAAGACTAGTATCCCCCACCCACAACTCCAATATTCATCGTTCTGCTCCAAAGCCAAAATTAAATTTAGATGATATGTTAATTTTTTCAGTAATGACCTTAGTGGTTCAGTGGTTAAAGCCAGTTCTGTGTATGTGTACCGGTATCTTTTAATGTATTGCTGCAGGAAATTACACAATACATTGGCTCTTCTGAAAACAAGCTGGCTACCAGCACATTTCATTGACATTGTTATGTCTGCACCACACCAGCTACCATTCACATTAATATGCTCTAATTCCATCACAGATTGTGTTTGGGTAATCAACAAAAGTAATCATTTTCTTTATGGATGTATGCAGGACTTTCCAAGGTTGGGATGTCTATATTTGATTTTTAGAAACACCCAACCAACCAATATGTTAATTTCCTTCACAGAAAAAACAAATCATTAAAACAGTAGACTTTGGACTACTTCAGATGTTTTTTAGGTTTGGGCATCATAGAATTAATTGAGAGTACTCTTTCTTGCTAGACTCGACCCATACTTGAGTACTTGTGGAGACTCTAATAGATCTGCTTCTATGTTCAAAATAAACCCCTAGGAATGTAATATCCAATTTTTAAAAACAGTTGAAATGATCTTTTAGAAGTTGAAATCTCTATACTATACCTAAGTAAATGTCATTTTTTAGCTTTTGAGATCAAATCCAATCTAAAAATTTTTTAAATGTTCCATGTCTGAAAAGCTAGAAATAGGATACAAATGTGAAAAATCACATTACTGACAGTTATAAAATTGATTGTGTGAATATTTTCAGGTGTACTATCTTGGCATGGTTCAGGACATCAACATGGGTAATTCCGCAAAGAGAGACACAGAAGCTCAGCTTATTGACAGAGTAGAAGAAGCTCAGGTTTGATGATCTAAGAGTTCAAAAACTTCTATTCATATAATAATTATCAAAGAAACCAATGTTTAATGAAACGGTAGCGCTTTTTTATTAAACAACTGTTGGGGATCTGACATTTGGTAATATAATAAAAAAAATTCTTCTTCAAATTAAATGATCTGTTATAAGAAAGTATCAATGATCAAACGAGGCACTTTGTTTTGCATAAGGGCCATCCAGCTGTGGAAGCTGAATGCCCAGACTAATGTCAGGGCTGCCCATAAGGCAAGGTTTCCACACTACTAGAGACCAGATTATCCAGGTTCCACTGAGCCTAAATATAATAGTGGGAAACAATGATGCTTTGAGGTTTCATTATGTCTATTGGCTATATCTCGCTCTAGCCAGTGCACCACGGCTGGTATATCAAAGGTCATGGTATGTGCTATCCTGTCTGTGGGATATTGCATATAAAAGATCCCTTGCTATTAATGGAAAAATATAGCAGGTGTCATCTCTATGACTATGTCAAAATGACCATATGTTTGACATCCAATAGACAATAGTTTAATAATAAATCAATGTGTTCAAGTGATGTCGTTAAACAAAACAAACTTTAACTTTTTAAATTTCTTTTAGTGACATATTTTACTGAAATAATTTATTTTGACTAATTAGAAATTGGCAAAGGTAAATTCTTTTTAAAAACAACTGAGACCTCCTCCCCCCTCCACATACAATGCAACCACATTCAGAAACATTAAAATTACTTTGTTGACATTATAATGCCAGACCATCTACATAAAATGTTTTTATTTAAATCAAGCTCCACCTTACGATTAACAGCCATAAGTTATTTTTATTTTCTTCACAGATTGAAGGGAAACTTCCATTTGCTGCTGGAGAAGATGACAGGGTGATGATAAATGTTTCCCGACATGGAATCAAAGTCCTTGACACTGGTGGGCAGGTAATTCAGTAGTACATGGACACGGAATCAAAGTCCTCGACACTGCTGGTCAGGTAATTCAGTAGTACATGGACACGGAATCAAAGTCCTCGACACTGCTGGGCAGGTAATTCAGTAGTACATGGACACGGAATCAAAGTCCTCGACACTGCTGGGCAGGTAATTCAGTAGTACATGGACACGGAATCAAAGTCCTCGACACTCGAATCAGAATCAGTCCTAAGGTGGTTGAAGATGTTTGTACCTGTGTATTATTTGAATAATGCACCCATTGATGTGCTAGTGGGTTATATAAATATAGAGAAAAATAAACTAACTGCAAGCTCATATTGTCAAATTTATGTCGGGTGAAGTAATTTTCAACTGTCAGAAGCTTTTGCAAGTGACAAATGAAAGATAAAATAAACATAATTATAACATAAAATTTAGATCATCAGAAAATGACAAAATTAGAGAGAAAAAAAACCTGAATAAAAATATTATTATCATAAATTAAAACCAATAATGTGTGTGTTTTAAACTGCTTGTTTGTCTTGTAGGAAGTGTATCAAAGACATCCTCTCCACACGATTGCCCAGCTCATACACTACAATGATGGGTTCTCAAAACAGAATATTGTTGTTAAAATTGGCCAGGTTGGGAAAACTGTGTACCAGTGTTACATCTTTCAGTGTCATTCAGAGGCAAGTTTCTTTAACTCTGCTTGTTTTATGTCCTTAAAATGTTACAACTGTGTTTTTTGTCTTAAATCTGCCACCTCCTCTCATGCCAGCACTTTCCTTTCCCCCTTCCCATTTAAAAAAAAAGAAGACTACTTTCAAGTCAGATATTTTATTCAGTGTTATAAAAATAATAAAATGTGATTTCAGAAAAAACACATTTGTTGTAGTAATATTTCATCTCTTATTATTCAGGATCAAGCCCAAAACATCTGCCAGTGTGTTCGTCGGATATTTGATGCCATAACAGCAAAGACTTGAAAATAATGAACATACTGGTTATGCTGTGACTTGTAAAGCTCTATAAGCAACTGCTATGCAAATAACTTGTGGTTTAGGGTGCATTTTCTGAAGTTTACACCAATATCTGCAGGACAGGTTAATAATGAAACAGGAAAATACCACTACTTGGGCTTTCAGTTAGATTGCAGATGTTATGATTTGGAGTTGGTTCAGTTCATATATGGGAATTACAGGCCTTTCCCCAGGATTTTTTTAAGGCGCTTACATATTTAGCATCATTATAACACAAAAATCAAGCCAAAAGAAGTGGGGTAGTGGGTTGAAAACAGTTAAGTGTTTGCCTTCAATCCATCAAATCATGTTGTTGGGGGTTTTTGGGTTTTTGGGTTGTTTTTTTTGTTTTTTTATAAATAAAATTTTATGGTCTTTTTAAAATCCAGCTAACTTATTAATCATCACCTCACAGTTTTACAAATATATATCTAGCATTATCTAACAAATATCATTATTGTAAACTAATTCAGTGTACGTGTAACTGCAATTTGTATAAATACTGCATGTTCATTTCCCGCGATCTGCATGTGTGCTCACGACCATAGGTACAAAATTAACAAAGACGAAGGAAATAACCGAAACTGCAGTTAGGTATTCATTGATGCAAACAACTATTGCTTTTCTACAAATTTACATCAAGATTTACTTCTGTGTAACTGTATTGTTTAATGTCTGCAACGAAGTCTCTTGACACGTGGGTGTCAGCTGACTGAAGCGTGACGTGTATTACGCCGAGAGCTTTCATAAGTTCAGCCAACGAATGTTCTTTCTAACGTTCGCGAACTATTTGATTGGTGTCCGTCGTGTCTATTTGCTGTCATACATGTCGAATGCATGCCGTTAAAATTAATAACCTTGATTATTAAAATTAGCAAACATCATAAGGCATACGCTGTATTCTGGATAACACCGTTTCTCGTTACCGGTCGCGAGATCGCTATTGTGCTAATTGAATATTTGGTATTATTATGTTTGAGGTGTCGAATAGATTATGTAACCGTTTGTTCACATCAGAAGATAAAAAATGGCTCAGCCAAAATTTTAGCCACGTGCAAATTTTATTAGCCATTTTTTTGTAAAAATATTTTTTAATTAGCCGATGGCTAAATTGGTTACCGACAGCGCGAGCCCTGGATGTTTTCAGTATGTGTTTTGGGAAGGGGGTGTTGAGATAGAAATTACTGATTGCCAACTTAACTGTACTATTAAAAAGTGCTTCACCTATTGTTTGAGTTAAATAGTACAGTTGATTCTGTCAATGGGCATCTTCTTTGATCGGCCTTGAAGCTTGATTGCTCGGCACAGGAATCCCGTTATGCGTAAGCGCCTTCCTGACAGATTAGCGGTCCCAGTAGATGTGGTAAAATTACTTAACACCAATTGTGAGCAGACGACTGGTCCATTGTTAAGTAGTTAGGAAGTGTTTTACCTGTCATAGTGATTAGGTGTGCTTGGTATACTGGTACACAAGTTGTTTGCAAGAGGTAGTCGACTGCCACGCTCGTACTTGTGATAATTGTTTTTCTAAAGTACTTCAAATCAAGGCGTAGCGGCAATTGATTTAAGGCGCTTCCACGCCATCAAATCGCTTACTTTACGGCCCTGGGGAAACCCCTGAATTAAACTGGTTCGTTTCTGTTAATTTTTCTGATTTCTGTTAATTTTTCTGATTTGTAGTTAAGTGGTTAGGTTACTCATGTAAGGTGAACTTGGTTACAGCATTAGTCACCCTAGTGGACTGGCTGTGGTATTTCTTGTTCAAACCAGCTGTATCAATCTATATGACAGCAGTAGGTTTATCTTTTATTTTTCTAGATCAAGAATTGCAGTTACTGCATGTTAATTAAGATGCCCAGTAGCCATTTATTAAACAATGTGCTGGGGTGTCAACAACTATGGAGTACAAAGATAATCCTGGAAGAATTAAAAAGGAATCTTAGTGAACCATTTTAATCTAAGGTATTTATAATCTTGCTGGACGTATCTTGTATGGAAATGCTGGAACATGTATACTGCATGTTTAAACCTAGAATTATAGATAAGACCTCGGAGGAGAATAGTCTTGTACTAATTGAGTTACCTTCTATAAATATTGTTGTTATAAGAAAAGCTGGTGTGGTGCAAGGTAGTAAAAAGCATGACAGTTGACTGTAAAGTAACTTTTATCACTGTCGCTAATTAGATACGTTTTAAAATAAATGGAACCAAATAGCCAGACATGTAGTGTTCTCTATGCACACAATATATTGTAGTCGACACCAGCCTCGGTGATGATGTGGTTAAGCCATTGGCAATAAGGCTGGTAGGTACAGGGTTCGCAGTTCGGTACAAGCTCCCATCCAGATCGAGTTTTAACGACTACACCCTTACTCTCATTAACCATTGATCAACTAACCCACTGTCCTGGACAGATAGCTGAGGTGTGTGTGTGCCCTGGACAGTGCGCTTAAACCTTAATTGGATATAAGCACAAAAATAAGTTGCAATGAAAATGAAATTGCAGTCGACTGTTCACAATTATCAACTGTAGTTTCACAATTTTAAAACCCATACTCTTTTGGATTATTTTAATAACCCCCCTCCTTTAAAAGGGTATGCTGATATCCCTCATCCCTCCCCACTGCATACATGTAGTTTGTATGCTTGTGATAATGTTGGTAATTGTAACAGCTACTAAGTAAACTTATTAATTTCTCTTGTTTTTGAGTATTGAAGCGATTTTGTACATTTTAATAACATGTACAGTTTGTAGAATGCATCGGTCAACAATTTTGTTTTATATTTTTCTACATTTAGTACTCCTGTACAAAATAGTACAACAGTTTTGTAAACAAAATGCAATAAATTAATATATGCTCTTATTTAAAACGTTTGTGTTTATGATCTGCTTCACTGAAGCAGGAGTAACATGTCGAGGCGAGGCTTTTTTTAATTAGGTCACCTCAGTAGAACGAGTGGGATGAAGCAGTCATGCTTTATATGTGGTTGGTCTAGGATCAATCCCCGTCGGTGGACCCACTGGGCTATTTCTTGTTCCAGCCAGTTCTTTACAAATGGTGTAACAAATGTTGTGGTATGTACTATCCTATCTGTGGGATAGTGCATATAAAAGATCCCTTGCTGCTAATTAATTGAAAAAAAGAAAAACGAGTAGCCCATTGAGTGACGGCAGCAGGTTTCCTCAAATCAACTCTGGTCCTTAATGTGTCCAATGCTATATAACCATAGTTAAAAAAAATGTGTTGAGTGCAGTTAAATAAAACATTTCTATTTTGGTTTCCTTGTTAAACCATTTGGTTCTTACTATTCAAAATCCTCAATTTCTATATTGAAGGCTGTAGTATAATATGCTGTCCTCAATTTGAGCATGCATATAACAGACCTTTTGTGTCATTTAAAGGTTAACTTTATCATAAAATTATAACTGAGCTCAATGGTTTAAATCTATTTTACTGTATATTTTGTATTCCCCAATATATAAAAAATCTTATTCCTACTTTTGCTTTCACATAATGCCACAAAGGGACTTGCAGAATACCTACACTTAATGTTCCAAACTTTATTCGAAAATAAGGATGACACTTATTCATATATGACATAATTCTTGATTATTTCAGTACCATATAGTTGCATACAGGTTAAATGTTAAAGGGCATTAACTTGTCCTTTTTTCCCCCTTTTGGGCAAAACGCAATTTTAATGCAGGATTTTTTCAATAATTGTTATGTTGAACTACTGTAGAATTTATTGGAAATGAAGTTAACTTTTAATGTCATCTGTCATATTTTAGTGGGATGTGAAACATGATTCACCACGAAATAATGTATTATGTATTTAGATTTTCATTCCTTTGAAAATGAAACGGAATCATTTCGACAACAGAAGAACAATTCAAAAAGTGTACAATGTACATCAGTTTATTTAAAATTTATTATGCTTTTGTTTTTCTGTGACTATATAAAAATCATAAATAGCCCTGTTCACCTTTTGATATACATATAAGTTTATGTACACAATATTCATAATTATGTACAAAGCT
This sequence comes from Gigantopelta aegis, assembly GCF_016097555.1. Taxonomy (NCBI): domain Eukaryota; kingdom Metazoa; phylum Mollusca; class Gastropoda; order Neomphalida; family Peltospiridae; genus Gigantopelta; species Gigantopelta aegis. The sequence continues at coordinate 33,538,863 of NC_054704.1, read as the reverse complement.
ATATACAATTGGCAATAGAAAAAATATCTGGCCTGTTTTACTCGTTTAACAAATAGTAAAAAATTACCTCTTGCTCTATATAACCTCAAAGTAGCTCTGCCAAGGGTTTTAACACTCTGTATTTTGATCTGTTACTATTTTAATAGTGATATTGAAAACTGTCTATTACTCACAAATAAAAATGATAAAACAGAAAACTTGGCAGAATCTTGCAAAACAGGATTTACTGTAAGCTTCTTATAAAAAGAACAAAAGTCAGAGTTTTAAGGGAGTGCGAGATTTGGGAATTCTGGAGGTTATTCATCTTTAGTTCTTCAATGTGGAAAAAAAGTAAAGCAGGCATAAAAAATATTGGATGCTATCTACCGTAATTGTAACAGGATACCAAAACATGATGAAGATGATAAAAAGCATACATGAAGCACTTGCATATTTAATACATTTGTATTGTAAAAATCCCTAACTTACTCGGCAGAACCACTTCAATAAACAACAGTATAACAAATATGAATACAAAATGTTTTTGGTTTTTTTAAAAGACTACTTAAAAAAACAAAACATTTATATTCAGATTAACAATGGTGGGATATTGATAAAATTATGCATGTATTACAAATTACTTATTAAGACACCAGATGAATGCATTACATGCATTTTCATGGTATAAAACGGGCAATATTCATTCATTCTTAATCAGTAATAATTTTATGTCCGGTAAATATTCAAAGATACATTGTATTTAACCAGACAAAAAAATATATATGGAGAATAAAAAATATTTTGGCCATTCATCACATCATTTTGACCATTATTGTCACTCATTCAAACTAATGCTCTCTTTGAGACGTGAAGACTCTAAATGTTGAGAAATGGCGAAGTGAATTACCGGTACTTCATTTGATAACAAAAATTTTGCACCATATATCTGTTCATATTATGCCAGAAAAGAAACAAAACAATAACATCCTATATAATTTCTGCACATAAAAATACTTCAAATTGTTTAATGAGTAATAAAACATAATAAATGGCCTTTTATTTTGATTTTCATTCATAAATATTTTTTTCATTCTATGGATGCTGCTGTAAAAAAAAAACCTATAAAGAGATCCCCAAAATGATCAAATTAGAACAGTATTTGTTATTTATGTTTAAAAAAAAATTAGTTTTCTAAATATTATCTTCTTTTTTTTAAATTTTGAAAACCATTCACTTTGTGTCATGAAGTGGCAGCCATAAAGTTGTGTCTGATTTGTGGTACCATGAAGTACAAGTAGCATACAATTAGTTTTGCAGCTGTGGTTACCAAAGCCACTACCTACTAGTCCTCGGCAAAATATCCCCAGTTATACCTAGGCTATCCCCACTCTACTTTACAAATTAAGCCCCTACTTTAACCAGTAATGACATCCTTGTACAGTACAGAATTTCTGACTGCATGTTTGCTTAATATGCAAAACTAAACTGAAATTGTGATGTGAATACCACTGACAGTGCACTGCTTGCAATACAGATATGAATTAAATTTTATTTATAAGGAGATATTTGTTACTTAAGTTTTACAAAAATATTTGTTTACAATATGCAAACTAGAATGCTAAACTATAATCTTCCTGATACATTTTATCACAATAACAAACAAATAGGTTCTCCCCACCCACCACCCAAAGCACAACCTCAGAATGTTAGGAATTGTCCATAAATGTCAATGTTTTTCCACTGTTCAGATTGGGTTTCACCCCTCCCCACCTCAAATCCAAACATAAATCATTAAATCCCGTTGCAGCCAGTACTTTCCACCATCGAACAATAGTAGTACACCTCTAATTCTGTGACCCAATATGTAATTCAACCATTTTTTTGTTTACAGGAACAGATAATCACAATAATTTATACAAGTACACTATCCCAGACAGTCGTTATTTACAAAAACTATTTTTTTTACTGTTATTTTAAAACAAACTGGGACCTGAAAATACAGGCTTTTTTGTTTGTTTACCTGAATAGCAATCTGAACAGGGCTTTTAACCACCCACCCCCCACCCCCCAACTATAAACATTGATCGGATTGTGAAAAACATCAACTTTTATGGAAGATCCTTTGAATACATTGTGAACATCTAAGCGATAGATGTTTATCTTGTGTAAAGTGATATGATTAATAGTTCCTACAATTTATCAAACAACTACACTGTTTGCAATGCAGATAAAAATTAATGTGTTCAGTTGTCTCTGTCCAATCTATTGAGCATGATTAGCTAAATGGAAAAGCATTCACCCGAGGTGTATTAGGTTGTCAAGCAGAAACATTACACAACCTCCTGTCTTGAGATCCATAATATATTGGCTTATACATACATGACAAATTATCATCCACGATGCATCTACCAATAAACACTTAATAAAATAAATGAATAACCAGCATCCATTTTCTTACCAGTCAGGAAAATGTTGAAATACAAAAATAGCTTTTGCAAGACACAATATACATTTTTAAAAAAAATTAATAAAAAAAAAAATTAATCTCTTGCTCTTGAAAATTAAATTAAAACAAAAATCCTGCCAATTAAAAAAGGTATTTGGGGAAAAACTTAAATTCTATCATTGTATAAAATTTATACATTCATTAAAGGAATAAAATGCAAGTTAAAGGATTGCATGTAATCACCTACACTTAAAGAATAAGTTTTATAGACTCAAGTGACAGCTTACTAATGTTTTATTTTAATAATAATAATAATAATAGAAATATTATTAAATGCCTGCATTATTATTAAAATGTATAGACTATAGAACACAACACAAAAATAACTAAGACTAGTGCAGCTCAACAATGAATCTACCTTCCATTTCCTAAGTCCGACAACTGTTTATACAGATGAAAGTCATTGAAATTACCTAATAATTAACAGCAAAAATGCAATACCCATTTAAAAATAAAAGCTCAAATAAAGGCAGTTTTTTTTAGCATTTCAGATCAAATACAGTTTACTATTTAAAACTATTTTATGCAAACAAATAACTGAAATCTGATAAACTATAAAATAAATCGCATCCATCTTAAGCATAAAGACAGCAAATTGACGAATTGAATTTTGCAGTTTGAGCACAATGTTGAATTACTGCTGCAGTGCTTTGATAGCACAATTCAACATACATGTGTAGATAGAACCTTGATTTTTACAAAAATAAATTTGCTGTTCATCGTTTTTTAAAAAACCCCAATGTTTTCCCGTCAGTCTGTGTGTCATGCGATTCTTTAAGCCCCACCACCAATCTACCTGATACATTTTATAAGGCTGGCACAATATTCGTAATATAGGTAGGTGAATACTAGCTCTTATCACAACCATAAATAAAACAGCTACCGGTAAATCCCACCACCTAAATATCACTATCATTTCTTTTCTGGTCAGTTGATCGGATATTTGTGGAAAAAGACAGACATTTTAAGTTGAATCAAGAAACATCTATTCAAAGTCATGTAAGTTTGAAGTTTCTGATAAGTATCTTGTAGGGTACTAATTATGGTAAATTCACTTAAAGGGACATACCCTAGTTTCAACCCGTGAAAATTAACACTACGTTTAGTTAATCTACAAACCTGTAACACATTTGGATAAAGTTACAATTGAGTGAAACATGAGTCTGTGACTTTGAAATGGTGAAATATCCTCTTTAAAATAGACTAAAACTCGACTCCATAACTGTTACTTCTCAGACACACGTGCGTTTTCAAAAATATGAGAAATGCATTTTTTGATATTAAAAACACAAGGATGGCCAAAAACACTTCGAATGTATGGAAATTGATAATCTAAACAATAAAATCTAAGTAAAGTATGATTTCAGTTATCAGAAACGGCTCCAATAGTAAAAAATATGCCTTAGTGTCTAAAAACTAGGGCATGTCCCTTTAAGTCTTACTTAAACTATTTTAACAATCACTATTAACAAATTTAAATTTCCAGATCAAATGTGTGGCACATTTAACCAAAACAGGTGTTACGGTTATTTTATTATGGTGCTATTCCATTGACTAGTTTCCATAATTATATAGTAGTGTTTCTTTTTTATTCATTAACACTGATTGTATGGTTATACTTTACTACAGTAACCATAATGTTTATGATCTGTTCATTTTGTAGCTCTTTTTAATAAAATAGATTTAGAAAAACACAATGATGCATTCATTAATATTAAAAAAGAACTATCATTGTCCTCAGAAAAACTTTCGACTCAAAACATCGAGACATTTCCAAAAACTGTGTTTTATCTGTATTAAAAGTTTGAGTGCAACGGCCAAATTGTCATTAATAATTTAGGTGTGATTCACACACACACAAAAATCCTCTAAGAAAGGAGTAATTGAAATTCCATTTGCCAATGCAATTTTCATCATAATCCAAGCTAACTTTGACCACCTGATGTTTCCAGCTTGACATTTTAACCTATTTTTTGGGAATACAACAGCTCAGAAGCATGATTTTTAATTGTGATTTAACTGTAATGGAAATGAAAAATCGACCCTAATAGTTTATGAGCACAAATTCAAGATAAGTATATTAGGCCATGTGCTAATAAAATATTTTGTTTAAGTCTCACCCATACAAAGAGCATATCGTTAAAGTCTGGAGACACTGCTAAAGCCCTGGACTTAAAATGTTTATAAGTATGATTTTAGGTCATAGTAAAATGGGGGCAGGAAGGTGTTGATACACAGTTCTTGTTTCGTTTTTTCCTCAAAGAAATCAATTATGCCAACAGTGAACACTGAGATCATTGTTCATGTAAGTATAGTTGTGGTTATTGTCAAGGCATATGGCTGTCAGGGTTGGTGTTGACGCTAACACTTGCATTCATGTTGTTGATGAGGTCAGTGATGTAGTCGATGGCCTGTGAGCTCTGGTGATCACCGTTGCTTATTGTGCTGGCATTTGACATCTCACTCACAGAACGACTGTCAAAATAAGAATGGCAAAAGCTTATTAATTTTTTCCTGTAACATTTTCTATCAGATCGTGTGCTAACTAAGAATTGTTTGTCTTTTTTTTGTGTGAATTTATCAATGTATATCAGTTATCTGTTGTATAAAACAGCAAGTTATTCTAAATTGGTGATGTATACATCGATAAACTTACAAAAAATGAAAAATAATTATAAAAATTACAAACAACACAACTTATTTAGTTAAAAATACACATAAATCAGTTTGTAACATCATTTCCATGACCTATTTTCTGTAATGACAATTTTCTGAGATTTATCAAAGGATAACATTCAGTTTTTAAGTAATATCAGGCAATCAGAATAGAGTAAATCATATAATGGCAGAAAGTTTGTAATTTTATCACTGAATCTGTATTTTCTAGCAATACTAGTAATGTTATATATTACTTGTAGTCATGATTGCTTTGTATATTAATTAGTGTTAATATTTTATTTTTAAAATTCAATCAATCTGTATTTTTCAATAGAACTATTTTTTTTATTACAAATCTTGAATCAATATTTTCTAGTGATACCTTCCCGCAGAATATTTGGTGATCACAGAACAAAAATTATTATATTATACTAACATGTTACAGTAATAGCTATATTTCTTTTGTTAGTGAAAAAACAGAAAAAAGAAAGTGAAACTAATTTTATTCACAGGTTTTAACATTTTTCACAACCATGTTATTTATTTATTTATTTTAATATATATATTTTTTGAATTGTCCCCAGAACATAAGCAAAGTCATAGTTGGTGGTCTTGACTTAATGTAAAATAAATAATATAATTATTAGATCTTACGTGTAGCCATGGTTGCTTCTGGTACTAGATATAGTGCTAACATTTCCTGGGAGAGGAATGCCCTGTTGCTGAAGATAGTCTTCAAACTCTTGGTAGTGCTCAGCAGGAATAAATGGGCTCAGTTCTGAAAATAAAAGATGGATTATAGTAGAAAGGGTTCTTTCCTTCCCCACCCTTCTTCAATTACTTCACCGATAGCTGCCTTTCATAAGAATAGCATAGTTATACAAAGTTAACAGTTACAAAGTATGGGTGAGAAAGACATGTGGCATTGTGATTTCTTAGATGGAAATGAGGAGATTGTTTTACTCCTGGGTAAAATTTTAAAATAATAACATTTTTGTTACATTCATTACAATTTAACATCATCCCATTGGTCCAGCCATAGCAATGTCAGTTTGTAAATTCTCGATGAACAAAGTAAAAACAACGTCATCAGGAAATGTCATATCTGATGACGTCACTTTATATTGCTACTTTGTCTTACTGAGCATTATTATTTATGAACCAATTTTTTTTTTATTAAAAATAAAATGTCTTTCAAAAGCTTAAAACTTTAAACAATACTTTATTAATGATGTTTTTACATTCCAGATCAAATAGTCTTCTTTATGAAAATTATTTTAAACAAAAAAAATACGCCCCCTGAAATGCAACTAAAAGGTATAAAATCACATCAATCAAGAAAAAAAAAAAATTAATTCCTTGATAGAGAATAAATGATCACAGCTTACAAATTCAAATAGTTTACACGATATAATACATTTAATTTAAAGTTGATTTTCGTGATTATATCCAAATATATATCAATCTCCTAAACACACCTCGGCTATCTGGGCTGTCTGTCCTATCCAACCATTAAAAGTAACTCTGGAAGAAAAAGATAATATCGAAATGTAGACTTAGTTACCTACCAGTCATTAGATGAATGCCCTAACCTTTATACCACTGAGGTCAGTTTACAAGTGATATCAGACCTGCAGAATAACATACAAAGAGTAGCTACCTGCCAACATATACTTCCTATCAGATCCAAACAGCTCTCGCATTTTCTCACAGAAATCGAGAAAAGGCATCTCATTATGCATGACGCTGAGCAGCTTGGCAAACCGGCTGAGCTCGTCAGAGGAAAGACAATGGTGTATCTGGAAGCAAAACATAAAGACAGATTAATTCCAAGAGATGTCAGACTGACAAAAATTATGTTTTATGTTTCAATTATAACTTCATTTGTTTATATCAAATATGTAAGTAGATTTAATCCATTTTTAAATTAATATTTATATTGTTATTGTTATAAATAAAGCAAAAAAAAACAAAACTACTACATGTAACCTTTTACAGTAGTCAACCCTCTTGCCGTTATTACAAATTTGCTGTGATAATGATCATGAAAAGTTAGCTCCCTTAGTTTAGCAAGTAATTGTTAATTTTGTTGAATATACACATGCTGTATTATATTTATTACAGTACTTACACAGAAACAAAACAAAATAAAAACCCTGATATGCACAAAACGTCAACTGAATATCTCAAGGCATTGTGAAAAAACCATCTTGAAAACTATATGTCGGACAGACTGAGACAGGACAGAGATAAAACCTATAGTCCCTTCCGGTTGGGACAGTAGAGGACTAATATATTTTTTTACAAGTCTATTATGATCACATCACTGGAGCCTAATCAACAATTTTTTAACTACTTGTGTATGGTATCAGTGGCGGAACTCCCCTCACCCCACACTTAAATGTTGCCTGAGTTATATTTTTATTCTATTTTCCCATTTTTTATGAAGAATTCAAGGATGCCTTTCTGTAACATTTGTGGCCTTTGGCCACATGCCATTGCCCCCCACCCAGGATTTTTGGATCCACCACTGGGTATTGTGATTTGCTTGTGTGCACCTTGTTAACAGTTTCCTTCAGCAGTTCCTTAGCCAGACTGACATCACTGCCTCTCGTACTCCGTCCAATGGAATCCGGTCTGTCTGTAGGGCGAATCCTCAGAGGAGGGTTGTACGGACTGCTTGGCAGGTCTATGTCTGAGTCGGTCATGCTTGGAATAGAAAACCTATTTTACTGTATTTTTTAAAATATCATATTACATGACACGCATAATATAGTCATAAGATCCTCAAACAGTATATCAAAATTATAACAAACAACATAACACAACTTGTGGTGGTTGTTTTTTCTTAATATAAAGTTAGTCTAATCATTGGTGACTGAATTTTGTGCATACAATTTTGTTCATACCCAATTTTATTTTATTTTTTAAATGCCATTTCAAAAAAATATCTAGAGGTATTACCAACTAACAAATAATGTGTTTGCAAGTCCAAATATTTTTATGTCATGCTACTGTATATGCTGTTTTGGCTCCAAACAAGTGGTGCCATTATTATTCTGATTGAATTGGGAAAAACATGTGAGTCCGTTAGATCTATTGTTTATCATTCAACAAATCCTCACTTTCATTATAGTAAATATTAATATAATAATGTGCATGATTGGATATTTACAATGAAAGCCTCGGTTTCTCAATCCGGTTTGTTGATGAACCTAAAAAATAAATAATAAAAATGTTATTAATATTTAGATAACTTTCACAACAAGCAAACAATAAACGCTTAAATCTATTTTATGGGCTGATAATCTATGCAAAAGGATGGAAGAAATGTTTTACATAAAAAGGCACTCAACACATTTTATTACCTTAAAACACCGTAAAATGTTTTAAATTTAAAGCATTATACGTATAAAGCATTTTGAATGTCCTTTGCCTAATTATTTCAAATTTAATTTGGGCATGGGAAGAAATAATAAAGTTGTACATGTATACAAAGTTGTTTTAAACAAATTTCAATATTGAGATATTACAAAACATTACGATGTCCAGAAATCCATATTGTAATTTTAATACTATAAAAATATTTTATTTGCCGAAACCTTTTTTACATTGCTGCAAATTCAGGATAGTCCTTTTGACATTTAAGTAAGGGATGGTCAAATCAAACTCAAACTGTGGTGGGGTGTGGGGTGTGGGGGCAGGTGGGGTATGGAGAAAACGGGTGACAAAGAGGGCTTACTGTTAAAAAAGATTGACTCATTTATGGGTGTGTGGTGTGCTTCATTATTACCTCCTAACTGACATAGCAATTCTGGATACAATATTATTTTAAGATTTTGTGTTGTTTTATTCATTTATGTACATCCATTTTCAGAGTGATTTGAAGAAAGTGTTAATTAAGCATGGCCTTACCTGTTGAGTTGGTTAAGGAACTAGCATCAATCTTATTGTCTAACCACTGCAAGGTCGCATCAGTGTACACGAGTTGGAAACACTGGCTGAACAAGGCACATATTTCTTCTACGGTTTGCTGCAAACAAATATTTAAAACAGGAACTTGAGAACAACGGCAACCATCTACAAGTTATCAGAAAAATCAAGAGTCAATCACGAGGCACAAAAATTATAATGTGATTTTTCTTCCATGTAACTCATTTGGTTGTGCGATTTACAAATACCATTGTTAAAAGGACAGCCTGAAAGGATTTCAAATTACATGGGAAACACTCTTTCAGTTCTGTGCCTTGTGATCATGGGAACCCATCGGAAACTGTTTTAAAAACAATTATTACATATATATTATTTTCAATGAATAGTCTTACTCAATATAATGATCATGGGAAACCAAATTTCGGTTCCATGATTTTACCGACACGCTATCAATGGGAATACTATGATAATAACAGGCAGATTTTTTCAAACTTTGGATTAATTGACAAATATTTTTGCTTTCAAGTCATCTGACAAATCAACCAAATATAAACAAAATTTAGGTCAAAACCTGAAACAGTATAACAATAGAATTCAGGGAATCATAATCATAATAATAAAGTATTTATTTCAAAAACCAAAAACAAATTATAATTAAAGAAATAAATAAATAAATATATATATATTGTTCTGTTATAACATAATATTGGCCCTTGATTTACAGTTTTATTTATAGACACTGAGTGCAAATTTACCTTATTATCACAATATAACACAGTCAGATTGCAGTTTTCAGTTGTACCTAAAATAGAAGATACCACATAGTTACTTTATAAATATAGACAATTATTTAACATAAACAAAGGTGAAGTGTTTTCGTGAAGGCTATATTCTCTAGCTCTTGCTCTTAGGGAATGGTGATTGTTTCACTGCTGACCTTTAAGTTATAGTATATAACATATTAAATAGTTCTCTACAAACAACACCCCCATTGACCCCCGCTCACAACTTAAAGTTAAAGTTTGTTTTGTTTAACGACACCACTAGATCACACTGATTAATCTGCAATTGGATGTCAAACATTTGGTAATCCTGACATATAATCATCAGAGGAAACCTGCTACATTTTTCCATCAGCAGCAAGGGATCTTTTATATGCACTTTCCCACAGACAGGAAAGCACATATAGCCTTTGACCAGTTGTGGTGCACTGGCTGGAACGGGAAAAAACCCACCCAATAGCCGATGAGTATTTTTGTGCTGGGGTGTCGTTAAACATTAATTCATTCATTCGAATGGGTCCACTGAGGTGGTTCGATCCTGTGATGAAAGCACCTCAGACAAGCGAGCACTCAACCAACTGAGCTAAATCCCGCCCCCACACACAATTTCTTTTGACGACTGTAGAGCATTCACGATCTGCTTATTATTACCTGGGTTCTTTTTATTCTGTGCAGTTATTCTTTTGAAGCTTAACTTTATAATAAAGTAAAGTTACAACCAGACCAAAAATATTTTTGGCAAGTTATATTCAAACATCAGGAGATGACTTTACATGTCTTCATTTCAAATAAAGGTTATTTTAATTTTGTCAAAATTATAGAAAATCATGCATTAAAATAGCTTTTTGGCTAAAAAGAAAGAAAGCAACAACAAAGAATTAACACTTTAGATTAGTGATGTAGTCTGAACGTTTTCTCTTGAATATTGACATAATTTGTAATTCGTATGATTTTTTCCCCCCCATCTGCTCTTTAGAAAACATACTGAAAATATTAAAACATGTAACGTAGCCTTGTTCACGGATAAAATGTGGAACATCTAGCATAGGTATTTTTTTAAATGCTCTGCTGCGCATAAGTGAAAGCAAAACTAGGAATAACACATTTCACTCATTACTGGGAATGCAGATTTAAATAGATTTAAACCATATACCTCATAGTTCATAATTTTATTACAAGAAAGCATGAAGGAAATGGTTTATTTAACGACACACTCAACACTTTTTATTTAAGGTTATATGGTGTCGGACATATGGTTAAGGACCTCAAAGATATTGAGGGAGGAAACCTGCTGTCGCCACTTCATGGGCTACTCTTTTTGATTAGCAGCAAGGGATCTGTTATATGCACCATCCTATAGACAGGATAGCACATACCATGGCCTTTGATGTACCAGTCGTGGTGCATTGGCTAGAGCGAGAAATAGCACAATGGGCCCACTAATGGGGATCGATCCCAAACTGACCATGCATCAAGCAAGCGCTTTACCACTGGGCTACGTCTTGTCCCCAATTTTATTACAAAGGTAACGTACGGCAAAGGTAAGGCAACTGTCCCAGTCAAGTTTACATCAAGACACATCATAATGCTAGACCTACCACAGTAAACACTTAATAATTAACACTGGTAAAGTAAGGCAACTGTCTCAGTCAAGTTTACATCAAGACACATCATATTGCTAGACCCACCACAGTAAACACTTAATAATCAACACTGGTAACGTAAGGCAAAGGTAAGGCAACTGTCCCAGTCAAGTTTACATCAAGACACATCATAATGCTAGACCCACCACAGTAAACACTTAATAATCAACACTGGTAACGTAAGGCAAAGGTAAGGCAACTGTCGCAGTCAAGTTTACATCAAGACACATCATAATGCTAGACCCACCACAGTAAACACTTAATAATCAACACTGGTAACGTAAGGCAAAGGTAAGGCAACTGTCCCAGTCAAGTTTACATCAAGACACATCATAATGCTAGACCCACCACAGTAAACACTTAATAATCAACACTGGTAACTTAAGGCAAAGGTAAGGCAACTGTCCCAGTCAAGTTTACATCAAGACACATCATAATGCTAGACCCACCACAGTAAACACTTAATAATCAACACTGGTGTTGGGAATCGGTTGGAATTTCATCATCGGCTATAATTGGTTTGCACCAACCGATCAACTTTCGATTTTTAACTGGTTGTAATTATATGAACTTAAGAAAGAGTTGAATTATTAGAACTATGGATCTATGGTAATGCTTACCAGGATATATCCTGCAAATTGCTAATTGTTCCTTACGCACCCATTTAATATCCATTTTTATTTACTTACACGTGAAAACAAACACAAATTCTAGAAATTTGCATCAATTTTATCATCTAACCTGTAAAAACAACTACAGTTAACATTTTCCACGACAACTGATCATAGAATTTATAACTGATCATCACATCGGAGTCCAATCGATCAATTTGTGACTACAATCGATTAATTTGTGATTACAATCGATCAATTTGGGATTATAATCGATCTTTGAAACATCGCTACTCAATACCAACATCACTATACTCAGTAGTGATCAATATTTTAAAAAAGGATAAAAACATCTCTTAAAAAGTATTTAGAGATTATTATTAGATGCAAAATAAGATTCCATGTTAATTTTGATTTCTGACGCATTTTTCTGATAACAAACACTGTTTTGTTGGTCAATTTGCTAATTAATGCAGCAAAGAGTATACATTTATTCATGGCACCCTGTGATATTTTTAATTATTAAATCAAGCATAATTTTATGGTTTGTCATTACTCTTTGATAAAGGTCATTTTGAAAATGGATACAAATGATAACACCGGATAGCTACAATTTACTTAAAAGTGTTTTCGGAGTCATTTTGAATCTGCCTTTCTATAACTTTAAAAGTGGGATTGGATATCATTTGATAATAATAAGGGAGGAAATAAGGGCATGGCCATGGTGGATTTAAATCCAAAGAAAGTACCAGATAGAGTTATATGTATGTCCAGAATTGTAAAATACTTCATACTTATTATTATAATAAAATAATATTCTGATCATTAACAGTGATTTATTAAATCAAACTGACTGCAGTTGCAGCACTTTCTCTAGCAGTTCAACAATTCACCCTCTTTGTGAATTTTTACACTTACCATGTTTGATAGCAAGGATGTGTTGGCCATCATCTTTGATGTAACACGTGGTTGCTATTTCATGAATTGGAATTCTCACAAGCAAATCCTGCAGAAGAAATTAGCTTGGTATATCATTATAAACATAGAAACAATGACATCAGTAATGTCATACAGGATAATATCATATTAATACCCCTGATCTGATATGGCAGTAATTCATATAGACAGTATATTAATTTTGTAAACTCACAGCACTCACTATACTGTGTTTCTTTTCGAAACTAAGTTTAGCAATTTCCAAACTTATACCTGCCAGTGACTCATTACAAATGTGCTTAAATATCACTGAATTTAAAATTATTATACAAAGATAACTCTAACAATATTTTAAATGGCAGAGGTTGTGACGAACGGCATCAAAATACTGAATGTAACCATAAAGGAATCATATGCACATCACACAGAGAGGGTGGAAACAAAACTTGTACAAGTTACACATACACAATGTGGTAAAAAAAATAATTAAAAATTGCCAGCAAATGTTAAATCCAATCTGTTTAAAATGGAAAAAACCCAAATCAAATCCCTGTTCTTCAGACTACAAATACTCAAGTGTTTAGGAGGAAGCTCATAAAATATCAGCAATTTGGCAAATTTTCTAAGAAAATCTGTCACCAAATTCAAGTTTCATTAAACTAAAGAGCAAAAATGGTGGTAAATGTACATCTGTACACAATATATAATTTTTTTATTATCTTTTTGACGAATTAGTCATGAAATATATTTGCTAAATTCAACTTTTAATTCGCATTTGGCGAGTGACAGCTTAAACCATGAATACTACCTTTAAAAACATACCTCAGTAGCATTGTACCGACTAATTTTGACATTGTATACGCTGATACTGAAAATGGCCTGATTGTCATACCCAACATGGTGAGGAATGAAATGCTTTTTCTGAAACAAAAGCAAAGGTTTTGTGTTTACTACTCATAAACTGGATAGTGTTAACATGATTAATGACAATGCTGACAATAATATGAGAATTAAAACAATACATACAAAACAAAATGATCAGATATTTTATAGTGTAATAAAAAACATTATTGACATCAAGAACTAAAGATGCAATTTTGGGTGTATTTTTATTGAGTATTCAGAATAGATTTTCCACATTAATGTTTTTATTGTTGCACACCATTCTTTGACATCGTTCGGCTATGATTACTTTTCTCTATCACATAAAAATGTATTATGTTTCATCTTAACACTCAGAAGCGTGGTGCTAATCCACTATTTTGTGTTAGACAGTAATTAAAAAAATGGTGACAGACCCGAGTGTTGTATGAAGGTAGATTACGATACCAGTTGATTGCAATAAGACTTGAGTTAGCTAATATTTGTTATGTTCAAACATAATTCATGTTCCACAATGCTATTTCCAAACACAATTCAAGTGGAGTAATGTAATTATTTTCAAACGTTATTCATATTCATCAAAGAATAATTCTGAAGGGGACACAACCATTGATGTAAAATAGCTTTTTCTCACAATAAAATATTCTAGTTTGTAAGTCTTCTGTGGCTGTAGCAACAACATAGCAATTTAACAAATGTCAGCTAACAAACCTACAGTGTATGCATGCATCTAGATTGTTACCTTTCCTTCATCAATAATTCTCAGAACAGTAGTTCGGTTTGTTGTGTCAATATCCACAGGAACAGCTTCGATTATTCCAACATACTGAAAATCAAGTAAAATTTAAATTTGTTAATTTATTTGGTTCATAATTGGCAATCCTCAACATATTAAATGGGACTATCCTTGTTTGGCAGACATTACAAAAGACACTGAATTAGTCTACTCACATGAAACACATGTGGCTAATGACATCATTTAAATATTTTAAATAATAAAATATTATATTTTGTAATTACATTCAGGATTCCCTTTAACCCAGTTACGGGTAATAATAAAAAAATTGGCAGTTGGAACAAAAAACAATATATTGTTACATATCAAATTATTGTAAAAATATATATAATGAAAAGTTTGTTTTGTTTAACGACTACAGCACATTGATTTATTTATCATCAGCTATTGGATATCAAACATTTTAAAGTGTAGCCCATGCTATGGCCCTGGATGAACAGATATGTGGAATGGGCAAGCTTCATAATGTAATCCAGGCACACACAAAAAAATTAAACATAGCTGCAAGAACTATATGTATGATCTACCAAAACAATTTTTTCAACATTTTCTTCAATCAGGATATGTGGTTTTATGTAGTAGTCTGGAGGTTTAAGATCGTAACTCTTCAGCGTACGTCGATCATACATGCTAGGTTCCGGTCTTCCAACTTTGGAACTTTTTATGGGGTGGAAGATGGTCTACAAAATAAAATAAAATTATATGCAAAATTGATATGTAAATTAATAAGCTTACAATATTGTACATAGATACAAATTAGAGCATTCAAAATAAGCATGGGTGACACATTCAGTTTTGAACACTGATTCTCAATAGACTAGTATAGGATTAGAAAACACTTGAGCTTTTAAATTTTATGAATAAAATGAGCTATTAAATATTAAAATTGGCGATGGTGTGGACAGTTCAGAAGACAGAGTCAGAGGAAACTGATAGAATGGGTCGAAACAGATTGAAATCGTGGGAGAAATTGGAAAGTTTTTTATATTAAGATAATGAGAATGATAGGCAGAGGGTGATAGATGAGAAAGATGAATGAATGTGTGAGCCAGCTTTGACGGGATTTGAACCACTGTCGTCAGCTTGATTGTCCAGTAGTTTATCCACTAGACCACGGAGCTCACATGAGCTACATTTCCCTTCAAATGCTGGTACAGATCCATTCATTAATCCTTTTTTGCAAGCAAAGAATTATCTATAAAACAATCAACAAATACAGTATATAGGAGTCAGTATAATATTTTAGCTATGCATTTTCATTCCACAATCCACATTATAAACTATGCTACAGAAATCTTCAATAGACCTAAACATGTAACAATTTCTTGTCTATTTTTGACAGGTCTATCACAATTTACATATATCACATGTATATATAATGTAATTGTTGTAGACATTTGCATCTCCAGTACCAGCTCCTAACCAGAACAAGTTTAATAACTCATAGGGTAGGTGTAAGGTCACTACACCAACTTTCTCTAGCTAACAACTAACCCACTGTTCTGGGCAGACAACCCAGATAGCTGAGATGTGTGCTCAGGTCAGCATGTTTGAACCTTCATTGGAATGAAGAAGGAAAATAAGTATAACTAAAATAAAATGAATCATTAGGATACATTATAATTATGTGTTTTATGTTAACTGAATAATCACTGAAGTAATAATAACTGTTAATATCTGGCTGACAGTTTGATTTATTCATGATACTTTCCACAAGTAAACCACAAGTAAATTTACTGCTAAGTATAAAACAGGAAGTGCTTGTGACCACATTGCATTCAAGCAATATTTAGTAATCAAATTCACCATTTTTTAGCCAACTGATTGTTAAAACAGTACTAATACTCCACTAGCTGGCCTGGAAATTATTTTTTAGTGGTACCTGTCACTCAAAATGACCTATGTCAATCAATTTGAGCCTGTCAAAAATGAAACTGTGCCTGTCAACGAAATGGTGAAATAATGTTACATTGTACCCATGGAACTACTTTTCATGAGGTAGTGAAACCCATCTTTGGAAACATTACACCTATGGGTCAAAATGAGCCTAAATGTTTGTAAAAGTATGATTTCGATGGGTATATATTGAGGTAAAAGTCTGTGTTGTATTCTGTTCACTATTAAATGTAGAAAAAGTAATAAAACTGGCAAATAACAACTACGATCAATTGTGGATAAAATATTGCAAAATTATATGCACTGAGATAGGGAGTAAAACGTTTCATTTATGAATATAATCAAACAACTTGATGTTTCGTCAGACTTTCTGACATGCTGCAAATTTATTTGGAAATGAAATACAGTTTAAAAATTTATTTGGTTAAATAAACGTTAAAAAAATTACAACTGAAAAATAAAATTCATGTCTAATTGACCAATATAAATAACGACCTCTACCCATGGGACTGTGCAGCTTCAGAGGTGCAACTTGATATGGTCCAAAAAATATTTTAAAATTTAAATATACTCTTCAAAAAAAGATGGGGAACTCTAATAAGAATTTACAATTGCCAAAATTGTAAGGTATATTAGCTGTGGGGAATGATTATATGATAATAGTGAATTAATTGGGCAAACATTACAACCAGTAGTTCAGTATTATTGTAGGTGCAGTGTTCTCGCTGCTCCATTTTGCCGCCCTCCTTTCACATTCCCCGCCCTCCTTTATTTTTGAGCGCCCTCCTTTATTTTTGAGTGCCCCTCTTTATTTTTCAGCACCTATCTCCACTATTTCCAAATGCACTTTTTTCCACACAAAAAACAACAGTCTGCACACTGCACATCAAAGGAAACAAGCCGCGTTGTGTACGAAAAAGCAATTGACGAAACATTTACGACAGTTACCGTAACGTAATTTAACAGTATTTTTAACAGCCTCTATTTTGTCCAATATCTGTATCCATTTGTATGTTTGATAGACACAATAAAAGTTATATTTTATGTAAGCAATGAATTTTATTTATTTTTTACGGATTCGGCAATCTCCGATTGAAAAAAACCCTCTTATTTAGCGCCAAATTTGTCACGTGATCAGAACGGTCATTCTGTCTTTTGTTTCCACTAACTATTGTTTGGTATTTTGTCCTCAGTTGCAGATATAATTGGTTGAAACTAAATGATTTTTACTTTGTTATTCTGTTTATTCAGCAGTTCTTTATAAAATATTGTAAACTTTTCATTTTGAGGGGATATGAACGCTTATAAAAACAACAGAAGTGGTAGTGTTTATCATTAAAATCATTTATCTTGAGTGCCAAATAATATATACACCGCCTTTACAAAAACAAAACTACTTTTTATCAGCTGGTGATAATATTTTATCATTCATTCGATGAAGATGGAAATAACAAAAATGTATCTGACATTAGGAGATCACTTTACAAACATCTTTATTGTTTTTCGTATATCTTGAAATCTTTATTAAAAATAATATTAAAACTTTGATCGGTCCAGCAAAACCAGAACTGCCCGTGAATGTCAGACCGATATCATCTTCGATTCAATTAAAAGACGAGATTTTTTTTATAAACCCCTTTGCACTTTTTTTGTCGGCAAAATAAGGAGTATGTCTTTTCTCAAAGTATACCAACACACAACAATATGATAACCAAACTACTCCTCCCCCCCCCCCCCACCCCCTCTTTTTTTTCTTCTTTTTTTCTTGCTTTTCGTTTATTGGCATTTTTTTATTTTTTTTGAAGGGTGTGGTGCCAACCGACCGCCCTCCTTTAAATTTCACACAGCGAGAACACTGAAGATACTGTATATATATACCGTTTGGTATCGGTATTATGTTAATTTACCGATTTACCGTACCAAGATAATTTCACTAATCTGACGAATGTAAAATGGGTTGGTATAAATCAGACGAGAGTCTTGTGTATGGAATTTAATTGTATTTAGATGAAATTAGCGGGTGATCTTTAACACAGGCATGCATTTAAAGCCAGTATCGTCTGAATACCGAATACCATACCGATACCGAGGTAAATCACCCCAAAAATACCGATATAGATACCGAACCTCGAAGTTCAATACCGCCCAGCTCTACTTGAAAGTTGACAAGTTGAATAACTAGCCTACGGTCCGACAGTACCTTTCGTTTTGACCTTGGGTCCTCGTCCATGGCAAACACCTCTTCATTTTAACCCCAAACAGACTGCATAATCAATAAGTGCAGGTTAAATACAGATTTTTAAAAAAGAAAGAAAGAAATTTACTTTGATGCATTAAAATAACTTTTTGTAATACACTTCCGCATTTAAAGAGGGCGCTACCACATATACTTCCGGAAACAGATAGATGGTGAAGTTATTCATAAAAACATTCGTAATCCAAAAGCATACTTTAGGACTGTAATTATGATGAGAAAAAAAAATCTTAAACATCATCACAATAAACTTTAATTTAAACTTACAGAAGCATCTTCAAAACACTGTAATATGTCTTTTAACTGCTTAAAGAACACGTTTCTACATGTACTGCAATTAAGTCGTTTGAATAATATTTGTGTCTATCCATATCTGGCACACCAACCACTGGTCAAACCTTGGGAGTTGGGTTACATTTGAATAAAAGTTCACAAATGACAACAGTTTCATTTGTTCCTTGATACCTGCAGTTAGAAATATAATTTCGAAAATAACGGTATTTTAATTTAATTTTATTATTATTGTTATTGTTATTGTTATTGTTATTATTATTATTATTATTACTATTACTATTATTATTTTAATATTTGATGGAGTTGCAAGTTTTATTCCATTTGGAAGTGAAAACATATATCTGAAGAAGACACAGTCCAAATTAAGTTTCTCATGAAGTGTACCGTACTATTAAGTTTTGGGAAAGTGTTTTTTACAATCGTAACTTTTGGATCCTTTCATGGGTTGCTTTCATACCAATGCTCAACCGGATAAAGCTATAAAAAAAAATCTTGAAAAAATTAAATTATTATAAAAACAATAATAATAAAATTAAACAGTACATGTCTGAAGACCCCTCCCACACGTTTCGTGCAAAACTAGGCTTACGATGTTTTGTGAAATTGGGCCCTGATATTTCACTGACACTACGAAAAAAAGAAGTAATGTGTCATTTCAGTGCATCTTGCAATGTTTTATTAAAAAGGTGCAGTTTCTGTGTATTGACCTGAAAAAACACTTACGGTACCATACCATATCGTATGTATTCCCAATTATTAATAAAATAGCACTTGCTCTCTGGGAAGCACACACACACACACACACACACACACACACGCACGCACGCACACACACACACACACACACACACACACATTGGATTCCCTCAATACCTTACATTTTACGGTCCCTTTTTTAAAAGCAGTACATAATTTAACTCTCTAAACCGGAAACCTCTTAATACCGGACATTTTACTTGGTCCCGAGGAAATTCGGTTTAAAAGGGATTCACTGTATATATACATCGCTTCGTTGAAAATGCTTATTATTATAACCAATGAATACATGTACACGTATTTGTTTTGCGCGTCGCTATGATACAACATAATAGGCCTACTTGAGGTGGGTCTTTCTGGGTATTTTGTAAAACAGAAAGTAGGTAAGGTACATTTCATTTTATTTACAGTTAATTTGGGCTTACATTCAATTACGGTTCAAGCACGCTGTCCTGGGCACACCTACCTTAGCTATCTAGACTGCCTGTCCAGAACGTGGGTTAGTAGTTAATGATAGAGAAGTCGATGTAGTAGCATTACACCTACCCACTGAGATGTTAAACTCGCTCTGTGGGAGCCGGTATCGGGAGGCGAACCCAGTACCTACCAGCCTTAAGTCCAATATGGATTGACGACTTCACCATCACCGTCGATGGTAAAGTCCAACGTACTGTCTTCTGATCTCTGATATTCGAAAATATAGTTCGGTTTAAGAAATAGTTCCTCATTAAAAAAAAAGAAGAAGAAAATACAAAATTCTGAAATGCCTCTTGATATCTTTGATTATTACAAGTAGGCTGACCAGGGCCCCGTTCCACAAAGCGATCTTAGCCCTAAGATCACCTTAAGTGCACAGCTACCTTATGCACTTAATGGAACTTCGTGGAACGGGACCCAGCCGAGTATTAAAATAGCCCATTGGTTTGAAGTTACTTGTTATTTTTAGTACTAATTGATAACAACTGTGCAATGGTATACTGCTACTTATATAACAAAAACATGAGGCGGTGTTCAGGCATGAAGATGGGTAACTGAACATTTTTGTGAAAGATCCGTTGATGTTTTTGCAAGGTAGTTATCAAGGGAGAGTACTCCCTCAAACTAGTAGTCAGGTGACCTTCTTGGTATTGTGACACCCAATAGCCGATATGTATTTTTGTGCTGGGTTGTCGTTAAACAAACATTCATTCATTCATTCTTGGTATTGTTGTAAGTTTGGTCGAGGCATGGACTTTTTAATCCAGATACCGACTCCAAACCCTGAGTGAGTGCTCCGCAAGACTCAATGGGTAGGTGTAAACCACTTGCACCGACCAGTGATCCATAACTGGTTCAACAAAGGCTATGGTTTGTGCTATCCTGCCTGTGGGAAGCACAAATAAAAGATCCCTTGCTGCCTGTCGTAAAAGAGTAGCATATGTGGCGACAGCGGGTTTCCTATAAAAAACAGTGTCAGAATGACCATATGTTTGACGTCGAATAGCCGATGATAAGATAAAAAAATCAATGTACTCTAGTGGCATTGTTAAATAAAACAAACTTTACTTTTTTGTGTAAGTTTTTACTTAATATATTCTGACATAGAAATAATGTTGTAATTACATGGAGTAATTAATAGTGGTATGTAACCTAATAAGACAAGTTACAGTTTTGTTTGTGTTTTGCATTAGTAAAATAAGTTAAATGATGAACAAAAGAAATTTGGGGCTGTCATAATTTGAGTGTCATAAACTTTAAAAAGTCGCCAGGAAGATTTCTTGTATTTATTATTATTATTATTATTATTATTAATTTTATTTTATTATTATTATTATTTTTTTAATTAAAGTTTATTATTATGTTTTGTTTTGACAGATCCCAACTAAATCGCCACTAATGGATCTGACGATGAACATTAACTTTGTCATAGTGATACTCATGGTAATAGTGGAGGTGTTATGGTACATATTAAATCAGAAGTTTTCCTGGGCACGCAGTGTTGGAGATCGTTTCTTTATCACCACTTCTCTGTGTGATGTTGGCCTATTTCTGTTCTTAACAGCACTACTAGATTAAGTTAAACACATTTGATAATTTAAAATCATAAATAGTTGGTATCCTTATTATCAGCAGGTGTATAATTGTAAACGATTTATGTTATTACTTTTTATTGACGGATGTTACCGGTGTGACAGGACATGCTTTACTTTTGTGAATATCTGATATTAGTTCACAGGCATGGTGGAGCGGGGTGGGGGTGGTAGTAAATCTTATTATTAGGTGTATCATTTTCCGAAGAGAGAAGTAGGATGTATGACCTTGATGACTGCAATTATCCTATAGTCGGGGGTAAGGTGTATCATTCTACAGAGAGAAAAATATGACGTATTATCACGAGGAGTGGCAATCGTCCTATAGACAGGGGTAAGGTGTATCATTCTACAGAGAGAGAAGTAGAATGTATCACCTGGTGAGTGCAATCGTTCTATAGACAGGGGTAAGGTGCATCATTCTACGCAGAGAGAAATAGGACGTATCACCCTGATGAATGGCAGTCGTTCTATAGACAGGGGTAAGGTGTATCATTCTACAGCGAGAAAAATATGACGTATTATCATGAGGAGTGGCAATTGTCCTATAGACAGGGGTAAGGTGTATCATTCTACAAATAGAGAAATAGGACGTATCACCCTGATGAGTGGTAATCGTTCTATAGACAGAACAGGGGTAAGGTGTATCATTCTACAAATAGAGAAATAGGACGTATCACCCCGATGAGTGGTAATCGTTCTATAGACAGGGGTAAGGTGTATCATTCTACAAATAGAGAAATAGGACGTATCACCTTGATGAGTGGTAATCGTTCTATAGACAGGGGTAAGGTGTATCATTCTACACAGAGAGAGAAATATGACGTATCATGAGGAGTGGCAATCGTTCTATAGGCAGTGTGGTAAGGTGTATCATTCTACAGAGAGAGAAATAGGACGTATTGTCATGAGGAGGGGCAATCGTCCTATAGACAGTGGTAATGCGTATCATTCTACAGAGAGAGAAATATTACGTATCATGAGGAGTGGCAATCGTCCTATAGACAGTGTGGTAAGGTGTATCATTCTACAGAGAGAGAAATAGGACGTATTGTCATGAGGAGGGGCAATCGTCCTATAGACAGTGGTAATGCGTATCATTCTACAGAGAAAAAGGATGTATCATCATGAGGGGTGGCAATCGTCCCATAGTTAAAATACTAACACTGATTCATTATGGTCCGAGCATTAATAGTATGTTTTAAATTAATTTATTTATTCATTATGATTATTATTATTATTATTATTATTTACATGTATTTATTTATTTATTTAATTATTATTATTATTATTATTATTATTATTATTATTTACCTGTATTTATTTATTTATTTTCAGCTGCATGAAACCTGAAGTGAGTTTGGGTGAAGTCGTGTTTATGAGTGCGTTGTTGGCACTAATATTCTTCTGCCTCGAAGCTCCCCACGTCGTCGACAACTTTGACAATTTAGTCCGCTGCTTCGTGCACACATTGCATACATTTTTTAAGATGCTAGTAATACTCGTATATCTAGCGCACTACAAAAATAAACCTAATTATAACCATGTGCGCACGTTCATCAACATGCAAAATTAAAACCATTAACATAGAGCAGTTTCTGTTTAAAAAATAGGTCTACGTAACACTGGGATTAGTAGGAGGTATAAATAGGTTAAAAAAGTATATTTTACAATTTAACAAGTGCTCGCACATCGATAAATAAGAACATTTTCTGGAAATGGAACTTGACTAATAACGGAGCAAAGACGTGTCTGTCAAAAGTTACGTAAAATTTTAAAACAATATTAAGCTGTATCCTAACCGGACGCGAGCGACGCGTGTGTGTGTGTGTGTGTGTGTGTGGGGGGGGGGGGGGGGTTCGTCCGAACCCCCTAGCCTACGCCCCTGCTAACAACACGCGTGCGGTTAGGACACGGCGATTGAAATCAATGATTTATTACAATAATCGCTTGCATCGCTCGCGTCCGGTTAGGATACACTCGTACATTATAATAACAATTTTTTTTTACTCAAATGCAGATGGTAATTGCCATTTTGTCCAAACAAAAATACAAGGAGCAAAATCAATGTCAAAGTAAGTCACAGTCAGAGAAAAGTGTGTATGTGGAATGGGAAAAGGGGCGAGGTGATAAGCGTTACATATTTTAAAATGGGAGTGTTCTCAGCGTTAGATAGACCTACATGAGGCATGGGGTATAAAAATGCTACATTTTACATTACGTAATTTTTGAACGACTCCAAATTTAGAATTAATAGAGATTTAATACTGATGTATACATCTATGGTATAGTTTGTTCGGTTTTTTTGGTATAGTTTAATCATAGTTTATTTGTAGGAGTACGACAGCTCTATGTGCATAGTAGGCCTATGTATACGCTGTATATTTACAGCATATGTTTTTGTTTAAAGTTTTAAACCAATTTTATATTGATGTGTGTCATGGTTTTTATTGTTGTTGTAACTTTAACACCAGAGTTGGTGCTGGGGTGTAGTCAAACTTATATTCGTGTGTTTTAAATGAAACAATTATATATATATATATATATATGTTTAAAATGTATATAACTACTCAAAAGAATTTAAGGGTCAGACGATATTTTCGACATTATTTTCTGAATGTCAATTATATTAGCTAGACCATAATGTCACGCAAGGTATTGTTCCATTTTGACG
This sequence comes from Gigantopelta aegis, assembly GCF_016097555.1. Classification (NCBI taxonomy): domain Eukaryota; kingdom Metazoa; phylum Mollusca; class Gastropoda; order Neomphalida; family Peltospiridae; genus Gigantopelta; species Gigantopelta aegis. The sequence goes on along the minus strand of NC_054704.1, from coordinate 33,514,194 downwards.
AAAGTGGGTCTAAGCAACCCATAAATGAATTAAAATCCACTGTCATTGACACTGTCGACTAGTTCTAATGGCGAAAACATGCTTACATTTGCACGTCAATTAGGGCGAAAGCGAAAGGTCTGCTAAGTGCCCATAACTTGCTTTTTCACAAAGCGCTTCATTTGCACGCTTTGCATGTGTATTCCATGTTCCCAACGCTGAATTTCCGTATAATTGGAGCTTGCGTTCGCGTACGATGCACACTCCAAATTCGACAATGGTACGACGTCAACTGACTATTGAAGATCGAGGAAGGGCTATTGCTTGGCTTCAGGATGGCAATACGCAAAGAAATGTTGCTCTGAGACTTGGTGTCAGTCAGAGTGTCGTTGGCCGACTGTGGCAACGGTACCAAGCAACGAATTCTGTTCGAAATCGTCCACATTTGGTAAGACCCCGAAGCACTACAAATAGAGAGGACCGCTACATCACCAATATGGCTCTACGTCAACGCACAACCACTGCACGCCGATTACGTGACAATCTGCGGACTGCGACTGGAACTCGAGTGTCTGATCAAACCATACGCAATCGTCTGAGAGCCAATAATCTACGCTGCCGTCGCCAGGCTGTTCGACCACCACTCCTACCACGTCACAGAACGGCCAGACGTCACTGGTGCATACTTCATCTGCGGTGGCAACGTGTTCAGTGGGGTCGAGTGATATTCACTGATGAGTCCAGGTTTAGTCTCCAGTTCAACGACGGTCGGGTTCGTGTCTACAGACGTCCTGGGGAGCGCTTCGCTGACGTTAACGTTAGACAACGTCACCGGTTCGGTGATGGCAGCGTCATGGTGTGGGGCGGCATCTCTATCCACCACAGGACCCCCCTCTATGTGGTGGATGGCAATCTGAATGGAATCCGCTATCTGAATGAGATTATCCGGCCGTTGGTTCTCCCAGGTCTTCAGCAGATTGGCGGCGGGGCAGTTCTGCAGGATGATAATGCCAGACCCCACCGTGCCAGGGTGGTAACGGACTTTCTCAGACAACAAGGTATCGCCAGGATGGATTGGCCAGCATATTCGCCTGACTTGGCCCCAATAGAGCACGCCTGGGACGAATTAGGCAGGAGAGTTCGGGATAACCATGCCCCTCCGGCCAACCTTCATGATCTGGGTCAACTTCTTATGGCAGAGTGGCAGGCCATTCCCCAAGAGTTTCTTCAGACGTCTGATCAACAGCATGAGGCAACGATGTGTCGAGTGTATTCGCGCCAGGGGTGGATTCAGACACTATTAAACGAATGTTCTAATGTGTAAAATCCATGTTTGACAACCTTCAACTTTGACAGCATGTCATGTGACTTTCTTGTATACAGTGACGTTTATTTGTGTTTTTTTGTAAATATAGAACAATAAATTAAATTTTTGGTGTAGTTTACATCATCAATCTGATACACTCTGAAACTTATTTGGTTATAAAGTTTTGACCCTTAAATTCTTTTGAGTAGTATATATATTATATTTTTATTTACCGCATCACTACATTTACATAACTGTGTTTGAAAGTTTCATAGGCGCAGAAGTGGGTGGGAGGTTGGATGGGGGACACTGCCACCACCCAAATTTGTATGCTGAAGTGGAGTCGACATGATCATAGGCGTCGGAAGATGCAAATTAATACCCTCTCCTCTCCCAGTTGCTGCATGGTATGTCCAGACGCCTATATGGGTTTGACCACGAATAGGCCTATTAGCATCTCACCCCCCCCCCCCCCCAGCACACACAGACAGAGAGAGAGAGAGCGAGAGAGAGAGAGAGAGGACATTCCATCCTCCATTGGGGAATTTGGATGAGTTTAATATTGTTACCGACCTAAGTGATCCGCTTATGAGGCTATTCACCGACTGTTTACATTTAATATACAATGTATTGTGTAGCAATAGCATTCACATCACAACGAAGCAGCCTGCCTACCTATCTTGTCAAACAAAAGCAGCGAAACAAACATGATCTTGACCTGCGAGCACTTGGCGTTGTATAGTTTAACTGTACTTCCTATTAAAATCACCAAAAGTTATGTACAACGCTAAGCTGGTGTTCTAGAGGAAAGGAAAGGACGAGCTTTAGCTTTTGCCAGTGTGAGTGATTTTAATCATACACATATATATATATTCTTTATTATCGGATGCATTTTATACCAAAATTATTACATTTAAATTTATAGAATTATAATTTGTTTCGTAGGCGATAGCTACGCCTACAGCTGTCCTCCAATCATTGTTCAGAGTACTGTGGTACCAAGAGGAAGCATACTACCGTACTACTAATACTAGTATGATGTATGTTGTCTTAAACGAACCACAGTTTGCATTGAATTCTGACAAAAATTCAAAGCGCTGTAAAAAAACAAACAAAACAACAACAACAACACATTATGGCCATACATATATTTATTTAGTTATTACCCCAATGGACACTCTTAACCATAATCACCATACATATGTGTATTTAGAAATAAAAATCATAACATTTCATTATGCACTGTGTCGGTACTATATATGACGTCATCACAATTTGGCAAACCAACACAATGATATTACGTAAGTAAACGTTTGCATTTACTTCTCTGGGTTTTATTTTTAAATTTATAAATAATAATAACATTTTAATACAATTCATCATACCTTTTTTTTTTTAACAGAATAAATAGAATTTCTGAGTTCGTTTTTTAAGCAATACTCAGAAGAGTAGCCTATGTAACACTGTTGTATGTTGGTAAATTTGATATATTTTCACAATATTTTGTTTATACTTTTTTCATACATGGATAAGCGTACGAAAAGGTGGCAGGGAAATTTGGGCCAAAACTCAAATTCATTTTAAAATGATATAGATATTCGGGCAAAATGTGCTAACCTGAGACCATTTTACCAGATATTTCCATTATTCTACCCTCAAAATTAATCCATGTAAAAATGCGTAGTGATTCGTTTGCAATCCTATATAGATGTTTGGTAGTAATGCTAATATGAATAAATGTTGTTATTCAGATTCGGTCATTTTCGTTTAATTCTGGTAAAAGCCAGCCAGCCCCCTAACGAAAATGAGAGCCCGCGGCTATATGCATACATACTATGTTATAGCCATTTAATTAAAAAAAAAAAAAAATCCCTTCTATATAAAATATATAGAACAGTATGCAATGTGGTTTACATCTTTTCTGTACATACACATTCATGTATGAATATAGCAAATAATTATATATATTATATATATATATATATATATATATATATATATATATATATATATATATATATAAATAATGTAATAAATAGAATTACAAACTCGGTGCCAGTTATTAACAAATTTATATCCTTCATGAAATAATTTTAATTTGTCAAGTGATGGGATGGGATGGGAACTCTATTTACGTGCCCATATCCACAGAGGTTCAGGCACGCCCACCTCGGATTTGGCCTCTGACTTCGCCAGTGACCAACTCCGGGGCAGGAGGGGGGAGGGGGAGGGGTAAGTAAAAGGGAGTAATTTTAGAAGAGTGGTATGACCACTTAAAAAACCTAAAATAAATAAGGGGCTTAAAACTTTAAACTAATTTTAATTTAAATTAGTGGGTTTTTTTTTTTTAGAAGCACCAATTCAAAATAGCTAACTCAGGTTATAAAATTATAATTAATATTTAGAAGGTGCAATATATTTTTCAGTCGGGCTGGTCTAAATAAAAACTAATATAATAAAAAAAAATATATATATATATAATATTTATTTATAAAAATACATTTAATTATTTATAATCTTAAGCCCTGGAGGAATAAGGATTCGCAAGGGGGGAGCGTCGCGCCTAATCCAGTCCGCGCTCAAACAGGCGGGTAGCCCAGTTCGGCTAATCCGGATTTCCATGGCGTGGAGGTTCCGGGGGAGGGAGGCCTCCTACCAGGCAATCTATCGGCCCAAACCGCCTACGCCCTAGCGCACCCAAACAGCACCCTACCACGGCGTCCCCCCCCCCCCCATCCCGCCCACCCCCAAGTTATCCATGCCTGAACCCCAGTGGATATAGGCATGCAAAAACTGGTTTGAAGATTGAAGATAACAAATCAGTTCAGCTAATCTCCCCCTGATCGAATCGCTGGCCTTGCCAGGGATAAGACCGGGGGGGGGGGGGGGGGAGGACATGCCTGAACCCCAGTGGACATAGGCATATAAAAACTGGTTTGAAGTTGGAAGTTCAGCTAGACCCATAGAGTGGGTACGAGATAAAAACGGAAAAGATAGGAAAGTGAAAGCAATAGATAAATGGAAAGTATTTGTGATAATTAATTAGTTGAAGAAACGTGTCGGTTCCCAGGGGGAGTGTCATCCCAAGGTGGCATACCCTAACGGACAGTTGTGCGTTATACAGGGGGAGTCCCGGCGAACCGGAACTTACCGAATGGCACCTCGGGAGTATCCGTAACCAGCTCAAGTGAACATTATTTCACTCGGGACATAAATTTTATAATAAATGGTAACTGTTTACCCACCTCTCTCTCTCTGTCTCTCTTTTTGTCTCTGTCTGTCTGTCTGTCTGTCTGTATATCTCTCTCTCTCTCTCTCTCTCTCTCTCTCTCTCTCTCTCTCTCTCTCTCTCTCTCTCTCTCTCTCGTGACACTGCCGCCAACTCTTAAAATTATACCCCCTCCCTCATAGTTGAAAGGTGAATTAATATATACATGTATATAACTGGCCCTTCCTGTAACCCCTTTGTCGCAGATTTCGTCGGTTATACAGTACTTTCGATCTACACGTTTCTGGATGCCACTCATAATTAAGTCCCACCCTAATTCTGAAACTGGATGGCCAGAATAATTACACCCTTCCACCCCGCGTGGTTGACCACTCATGTCAAAACGAAGACAAAATACGTATTGGTATAGGGTCACTATTTAATCTTATTTATTACCTCTAACGCTTTTAACATTCAAATCTGGCTGTCAGAAAGTAAATACTGTCCAGGCATATCGTCACCATGGGACGTATGTCAATATAATCATCAGGTCTAATATATTCGCCTTGCGATGCTACACACAGAAAAAAACAGGCTCCGTATTTATAAACGTACTTAAGTCAAAGTATGATACTTACATACATAGGCCTACTTTAAATATGTCGATAAATATCATACATTGACTTATGTACGTTTATGAATACGGAGCCTAATGAATAATTATTTAACTACACGGTACACCACTCTACTTTGAACGGTGACTATTTGGTATAAGATGTGGTTAAATAACTCGTGATCTAGAGCGAGCGGAAAAAACGTCAATGCTGTCACATAAGCTTTCCCACAGACAAGAAGAACTCGTTCTTCAACATTTGATATATAAGTCATAGGACGTTGGTTGGGACGGAAACTTTACTCAATGGATTTACCGAGGGCGTTCAAAATCCCGCGACCAATCGTACCGAGGGCAAAGTTTTTACCAATGAGATATATTCTTTCCGACAAAAAGAAAGAAATAAAGTTGCATGCGGGTATGTTTAAAAGGCGGACTTAGGAAATATTTTAGGGAGGGGACCTAAAATGGCATCTTCATTAAAACGTTGGCATTAATTCGCGAAATGAAAATTATTTTTAGAAATGGATACATGAATGTATTGGGTGGAAAGTAGGTCCCCTGGTCCCTACTTGGACCTGCCTTTGTGTCATTCCTCTAGTTGGTGTTATTTGTGTGTGGTTCTGTCGTATGTAGTAACCATAGTAGGTCTATAAACATGACTATAAACAGTGGCGGATCCCATTTATGGGAGGGGGGGGGGCAGTAACATGAGGTGGAATGCCAAGGGAACTTTAAGGGAGTTTTGAAGGGGGGGGGTCGTAAAAAATTTAAAATCAATATATAATAAAATTATAACTATCGCAAAATTTAGAGAGGGCGAGCCCCTGCCCCCCTAGATCCGCCTCTGATAAACATGGGCAACACGCAAACACCATGCATACAGCAGCAAATACCACCACAATACAGTAATATATGCAAATCATATACATGTATATATTGTCTTATCTATCCTTTGATATTATAATGCATCTTTGCACTAGGGATGGGGGGTGGGGGGTGGGGGTGGATTTAGCTCAGTCGGTTTAGGGCTCGCTTAGGAAAGTTCATATAAAAGATCTCTTGCTGCATTTAGAATATGTAGCGGGTTTCTTCTGAAGTGTCAGAATTACCAAATGTTTGACATCCAATAGCCGATGATTAAATAATCAATGTTTTAGTGGTGTCTTTAAACATAACAAACTTTAACTTTGCACTGGGTGGAATGTTGTTCAGTGACAGAGCAATCGCCTGAAATGTGGCGAGTTGTAGGATCGATCGCTCTCTGTGGACTTGTCGGTTGTCCAAACAAGTAACCCATGCCTGATATTTGATATTTCAATAGCTGTGGTATGTATTATTTTGTTATGTTTAACGACACCACTACAACACATTGATATATTAATCATCGGCTATTGGATGTCAAACATTTGGTAATTTTGACATAGTCTTACAGAGGAAACTATAGTGTTCCATTAGTAGCAAGGGATCTTTTATATGCACAGACTGAATAGTACATAGGCGGGCTCCCTATTTTGAAGGTGTGGGGGGGGGGGGGGCTGATTTCCCCCCGAATTAAACGAAAATGCCCGAATCGGATAACTACATTCATTCACATTAGCACTACTGCATTTCACATGGACTACAACTAATATTATGGGTAGAATGATGGAAAAACGTGGTGAAAAGGTTTCAGTCCAAATCAGTTTTTGCCCGAATTTGAGGATTGGCTCCAGCAGTAAAAAGGGGGGGGGGGATTCCCCCGCCCCTGTCTCATACGCTTATGCTAAATAGCACATACCACGACCTTTGATATATCAGTCGTGGTTCACTGGCTGGAAATATATGTTAGACACCAAGTAGTCGTGTTTTACCTTCTTTTTTTCATTGCAGATCTGTGAAACGCCAAAAGATAGCCATGGATATCCGAGTGAGTTTAAACAGCGCCATGGTGATAGCAGTCGTGGCGGTTGAGCTGATGAACATGTTGTGGTACAGTGCGGGACCGTCCTGGGCGCGGAGAATTGCACAGCGTTTGTTTCCAACGACCATCGTCTGTGACATCGGGCTCGTGCTGCTGCTGCAGATATTGATCGAGTGAGCGCAAATAATGAATAGATCGTTTTGGCATCCCCCCCCAAAAAAACCCAAAAAAAACAAACCCACAAACAAACCCCAACAACAACAAAAAAAAAAAAAACCCCAAACAAAACAAAAAAACAACAAACTACAAACAAAACCCGTCTATAATAATGAACAAATATTAAAGTGTCCCCAAAACAAAAATCCAATGTTTAGTGGATGGAATTTATTGGTTTTCACGTGGGGGAAATTTAATTGGTCTCGTGTGCAGGGGGGGGGGGGGGGGATCTAGAATGTGGCGAGCGAACTTTATGGCGGGGGTGGGTGGGTAGAGTCATACTCCCCCTGAAAATATATTTTTTAAAAAGGAATTTTTTGCTTTAGCAGGGAAGGGTTGCGACCGCCAACACCCTTCCCCTGCATATGTGCTGGTAATGTAGCCGGTTGGGTGCTTCCGATGAAGTCTGCCTGTATATACATGTAGTGTGCTTTAGAATAATGTAGGCCTACGTGACGTATGTTTTATTTTACTGGACCCCAGGCTCCGTATTCATAAACGTACTTAAGTCAATGTATGATACCTAAATACATACTTAAAGTACATAGATAAGTATCATACATTCACTTAAGTATGTTTATGAATACGGAGCCTGGCCTCAATAAAATTGGCCTTTTATAAAATGCTGTATTCTCAAACTCCCTATTCAAATGTTTTACGTGTCAGTGGATCAGACAGGGACAATTCTTTTTGGTCAGAACTCTGCCATTACGTAGTCTATGGAGAAATATTGTTAATAATATTGTTACAATAATTAAAGGCACAGACCCTACTTTCAGCCCGTGAAAATGGACACTAAGTTTAGTTAAATCTACAACTCTTTGATGTTTAAACTGGGAAATACCGTCTAAAAATAACTAGAGCTTGTCTTGATAACTATTACTCTCAGAGGAACATATTTAGAATTTTGAAAAATGCATCCATGGGTATTGCAAATACCTGGATTACCCAAAACCACTTCAGGTGTACACAAATTAATATTCTAAATAATAAAATGTAAGTACTTCTAATTTAAATTATTAAAAACGGCTTTAATAGTAAAAAATATGTTGAAGGGTTTAAAAACTAGGGTCTGTCACTTTAAAGCTTTTGACACTAGTTTCCAATTTCTACTTTTTAATTTTGCAAAATATTAATTTTTAATTACACCAAATACCAGGATGAAACCCCTAAAAAAAACATTGTATTTGCCAAAAAATAGGTATGAGCTACCATTTTGTAGGGGTGGGGGGTGGGGGAGGCTGATTTTGGCCCGAATGAAACGAAAAATGCCCCAAAATAACATTTATTCATGTTCGTATTAATACCAAACAGCTATATATTGCATGAATGAATGAATGAATGTTTAACGACACCCCAGCACGAAAAAATACATCGGCTATATACTTTTGCGGGTAGAATCATGGTGAAAAGGTCTCGTGTTACCATGTTTTGCCCGAATATCTCTATCATTTTTGTCCGAATTTGAGGATTTTCTCTTGTTCACTTATGACTAAAATTACATATTAAAGATGTTTTCTTGTTTATAATATCAGGGTTTGTTGTCATCCTGATGTTTGTAATAGCCCAAACTGAATGTTTTATCTTCCAATAATTTTGCATGTACAAAAAGATATAGATTAAGCCTGTAATAAAAAAATGCCTGCTACAAATATTAGCAAATACACAGGAAATACAGACACTGGCATTCTAAACAAGGAAATGTATGTCATATGTAATTTAAGGCTCTGTTAAGTCAGAAACATATTACAATGGCTGCAAACTTAGGCATACTGCTTCATAACTAGTCCATCCCATCCTTCTACCAAAAATATGTTTGGTAAATAATTCCAGTTTGGTTTGACATAAGGAGAAAAGTAAAAGTGTCAGGAAATAACAAAAAATTAATTTTTGTGTACAATTTAGAAAACAATCGGCTCAGAAATAAATAACTTGTAGTAAATTCCATAGTATGCAAAAGGCGTTCCCTGTGGGAAGGACCATCGGGTCTGTAGCTTGAATTTTTCTGCGAGTTTGAATCTCAGTAATGCATTCTAGTATTATATCTTGTACCTAGTACAGTAAATCATAATAGTATGCATGTTCTTGCTTTGACAGCTCTACCTTTGTGAGGGTATCCACCTGGCTGGACGTTGTGAAAGTGGCAGTCATCTTGACCCTCGTGTACTTCTGTCTGGAGGCCCCACACTTCGTCAGCAACAGCAACACCTTCTTATACTTCCTCATACACAGCATGCACAAGTTCTGTATGATATTCGTCATGCTGTTCTGCATAGTCAACTTCAACTATATTTATGTTCTCATTTGAGCATTAATGTAAATAGCTTTACAAATGCAGCATTAATAATGTATGTGTCATTGGCTATCACTAGCAGAAAATTAATCATCATTTTTGTAATCAAATGTAACTTACCATAATAGGTTGCCAGTCATTTTCCGTTATCATTTTATTTAATTTTTTCACTATGTACATTACATAGAAAGATTATATATACACTTTACAAGGCTTGAAATTGTATTATAGAAATGATATGGTGGGATATGAAAATAGCTTGAAGTTTAACATCTAAACATCACAATGCACTTTGTGATACATGCAAAGTTTTTGTAAGGTGGTTTCTAAATTGGTTATTTTCGATTAGCAACAATATTTATCAAATTATTAAAATGTTATGTTTCTAGTTTCTTTTGGATGTCAGTATATTTATAAATATTTAACCTGTGATTAAATACAATACATTTTAATTGTATAATTTAAAGATTGATGTTGATGTTTAGTGTTTGTTTTGAGCCAATTATATTCTGTGATAATTAAAGTGGTATGTACATTTTTGTTTCATGTAACATCAAATCAACAGTTTTTTCGAATAAAACCAGGTAATGCATGTATGCTTTTACTTGGACAAAAAGATATATAGTGCCTTCCTATTTTTATTTATATCTGAATCCACGTTCCAACAAAGTGTATAGGCGAGGTACATGACACGCTTGTCACAAGTAGATCTTGGTTACCTAGTAATGGTACGCACATCCATACCATCCTAAATTGTACTTGCATGCAAGGTTCGATTATTTTATATGAACAGATAAGAAAATTGTGCTGAAACAAAATGTTTTCCGATGGATGGATGGACGGACAACGCCATACCATAATCAACACTCATCAAAGACAGGCATATAAAACAATGCATTTCCCCCACCTGTCATTTGAGCCCACTAGAGTATATACAACAGAGCTCATGAAGTCAAGACATACTTCCACCAAATGACATGATATTCAAAATCCACACCACTTCTGGTTGTCGAAGAGTTTTACCTTCAGATGAAGTGAACAGGAAATGTCTTTGCAGTTAGTTAAGTTGAAAAAGAACAAACTGAGCACAAAGTACATTTCACCATTAAAATACTACATTGGTATTTAAAACCATTTATTAATTTTGTTGGCATACATATTTTAATCGGTCATATAACCATAAATAAAAAGTGTTGAGTGCATCATTAAATAAAACATTTCTTTCCTTCTATTAATTCTAATTTGTGATAAAATTTGTTTTGATTGATCAATTGTAATTTGTGATAAGCAAAGTAAGTTTGACTGATTCATCATGTTTGCCTAAGCAGGACTGGACTATTCATCAGATATTGTACTTCAGCCATGCTTGTCTTCACTTAAAATTTTAACAACACAACACATTTAAAAAAACAAAACAATGAACCTGTGTAAATATTTATGGACTGAATATTCACACACATAAAACAAATATCAACACCACCAACTGATGCACAAACATCCAGTTTCTGGAAGGTCACCTCATTCCAATCTTTATAACAACAGCTGAACGATATGAGCACTATGATCCCTGATTTTTCTACATTAATTTTAATGTTTTTAAACAAATTTATTACTCTAAATGCACAAACCTGTTAATCTGAATTTCTCATATTTAATGCTGAAAGCACTAGTGTTTCTTTGGTTGAATATTTATATTGATGTTGACCATCACTACGTTTTGCCGTTACCATAGTTTGACACCCAATAGCCGATGTATTTTTCATGCTGGGGTGTCGTTAAACATTCATTCATTTATTAGTGTTTTTTTGAGATATGACAAACAATTGAATTCACTGTGTTCATCTATCATCTATACACTGACATCAAACTAACATACATGCACACCATCCTGGACACACAACAGGGCTGCCTGTCGGAGAGGAAACCCACTGCTACCACATTAACCTTTCATAATTCAATTGATAAGTGCATTTTCAAAATGTGATATATCCATTTACATCTTTTTGAGAAAACATGATTTCACTGCAACATAAAATAGCATATATCAGATGAAAGACAGTTTTAAGATTCTGTTCAATGGGCATATATTGGTTTGACACCTCACTCTATTGCCATATTGCTGAGTTGTAGTAACATTAATATGCCTGCAATGCTAACTCTAAAACTGAAAATTGGCGTATATCACATCTTGGAAATAAACTCTTGAATTGCAAGAACTGTTACCAGATTACCTCACTTTGATATTGATGTTGACAGCTAGTTTAACATGGTACTATAATTTCTATCTATTAATTTTAATTTATTTTCATGCTTATAATCAACACACACATCTGAGCTATTAGGGTAGTTTGTCGAACCCAGAAGTTAGTGGTTAATAGTTAATGAGCGAGACATTTGTGTAGTTATCTTACTCCTTCCATCTAAGCTGTGCACTCTCTCTTGGATGGAACTGGTATTTGAATATGAAGCCAGTACCTACCCATTGTAAAATCTCTAATTTTGACCAAAGCATCAATTAGTTTGATACATTTCTTTATAGGTTAGTAACTTTCTTTATAGGGTTTGTAGGGTGTATACTACCAAATCAAATCCCATAGACGACAATAGTAACATATGCGGCTAAAACTCCTACCTGCAACGTATCAACCGACATAAACGCCACGGATATAAATACTACCACCCCTTACACTTAAAGTGAATCAGAAAAAAATGGGGGTCAAGCTGCTCGTTTCTGAGATAACGGGTAGCGTCTATGACTACCCTAGTTTCGCACAAAATTTGAGTACTTTTTTTTACAGGTACCCCATACATGTTTCAAGCACAAGGCTACTTGACACATTGGTACTAGATGAAATAAAATTGCACATTTATTTTACCCAGATGAAACTATTATTTTTTACAACCAACACACTCACATTTATAACCAATCACAGGACTTGTGGTGTTCACTTCTCTATCAAAAGTTCGGTGCACCTCGAACTTTGACCCAGCCGGAAGTTATTTGGTATAGTACTACCTATACTGATAACATACATTTTTCAAAAAGTGTCCAGCTATGTGTCTTTATGACAACCAGGATCTGGTGTATTCTGACATAAACTGACAACCTCACTGAAAGTGTTGTTTCTACAGTGCAACCTAATATAATGTACACCTCAAAAAGCATATATATTGCATATAGTTTTGTACAAATGCAATATGTCATATTAAACAACAAAATGTTTTAAAATATTTACTTTCAGTTGGGTGTGTGTACTCAGGTATATATGTAGAGACAACAAAGATAGTCAGAGTACCTCTACCCCTTTAAAGAATGCCATTAAAACACATGCACTTGATTGACCCCTAGATTATGAAGACCTTAACAGGCACATCAAAGAAATATCAGTATTAAAAAAATACACTGTCTGAGGAAGGAAACACAAACATGACTGTACCTGTATGAAGTAATGACTTAATGTCCTGAACATTAGTGTTGGGAGGAAATCCTGTATGCTGGGTGTGGGTGTCTTCAAGTTACCAGGTGTGGGAATTTCAAATCCATCGGCCATGCTGATTTTCATAATGAACCATCAAAACCATTGGCAGCCACCAATATTCCTGACTATATTTTATTTATAGCCTACTGTAGTTGGAGGTTTTAATAGCTGTGATATCTGGAATAATCATGCAGCTTTAACATATTTATTTTTGATTAATTACTGAAAAAAAACTATTTTTAAATGACAAAATTACCCGAACATCTATTTTCTTGCATTATTTTCTAATCCGGATGAATACAATATGTACATTAGATGTATTCCTACAATCTGTAATCCAGCATTTTATTTAGCTAGTAACATTAGGTAATACAGCTTTAACAATAAAATAAATTATCAACTTAATCCAAGGCAGATAATCAAATCTGAAAAAATTGGTTCTGAATCTAGTATAAACTCAAAATGCTTTTCATGAGAGCTAACTAAGTGATTATTAAGAAACAAAAATGATCTGGAGATCTAAGTATATGTTTAACAACCTTATTGTTATGTACAAATAAGAACAGAAGGCACAATAGTGACAACAAATTTAATTATGTTTTTGGTAAAGTTTTTCTTCAAATTTACTTTAAATTTTGCATAAAACTACAAATTTGTCTAAAATATAACTTAGCACCCTATAAATATGTCAAAATGACAATAAAAATCAACTTCTTTACAAATTTGAGTTTTCAGAATTTCATACATAAAAAATTAACAATGTTAATGGAAACTAAAGACATTAACCCACTATTGGCACATGCTATTTTTAATATAAAAATAAATTGCTATTAAAATCTTAGTTCAGGTTGCCTATATATAATACCATATTTAAGAGCAGTTGTATATGGCAATTCAAATACCATGTAAAAAGAAATTATTGAAATCTTTACAGTATGAATTATAGGCCAAAACCAACTTTTCTTCAGTGCTAACTTTGATTCAAACTCCATTCAGAGCCATGTACAGAGATTATTGTCAAGGTCACGGTCATTGTGAACTTGCATGATCGAGTGATGGCTAATTAATCAACCAGTATAGTTTAATTAAATAAAATGACAAAATCATAATATTTTTTATTATGCACTGAATATGTGCTATAGGGTGTATACTACCAAATCAAATCCCATAGACGACAATAGTAACATATGCGGCTAAAACTCCTACCTGCAACGTATCAACCGATATAAACGCCACGGATATAAATACTACCACCCCTTACACTTAAAGTGAATCAGAAAAAAATGGGGGTCAAGCTGCTCGTTTCTGAGATAACGGGTAGCGTCTATGACTACCCTAGTTTCGCACAAAATTTGAGTACTTTTTTTTACAGGTACCCCATACATGTTTCAAGCACAAGGCTACTTGACACATTGGTACTAGATGAAATAAAATTGCACATTTATTTTACCCAGATGAAACTATTATTTTTTACAACCAACACACTCACATTTATAACCAATCACAGGACTTGTGGTGTTCACTTCTCTATCAAAAGTTCGGTGCACCTCGAACTTTGACCCAGCCGGAAGTTATTTGGTATAGTACAACCTGTAAATCTGAGACTAGATATTTGATTACTATTAGGTGTGTTTTTGAACACCACAGATCTACAGTTGTGGTTTCTTTATACTAGTTCTGGGGCACCGGCTGCCACCATCTGTCTGGACAGCCACTCTAGTCCATCACTAAGTCCAGTTCCACTCTTGGCATCACAGGCCTGTATATGCCAACTGCGACTACAACACTGTTTGAAAAGTCCCAATTCTTCAGTCAGCTCTTCAATGCTTGCACAATTTTCAACATCCTGCAATTAAAACAAGGAGTAGATAATTCATTAATGTGTAAAGACCACCTAATGTTAAATAAAAATTCAAACATTTCTCTCTATTAGTTTATGCAGACTGCTCCAAAGAATCATAGTACCAAGTTTCAGAACCATCTGATTAAAATTAGGAAAAGAGAACCTTTAATTTTCAGTGTTAAATCTCTTATTAAATTTTTTTAAATTAAAATGTTTTTCTAAAATTTACCCACCAAATTCCCCAACTGTGAATTCTAAAACAACTGACAAATGTTATTTTAATTTGGTGTAATGATTTCATGTCATCATGGTGTTATGACGTAGTACAACATATCAGGGGCCTAATTCACAAAGGTCTCTTAGGCTCTGCTAGACAACAAAGCATTGCACTGCAATATCGCAAAGTTGCGAGAGTTTAGTGAATTAGGTCCCAGGGCCCCATTCCACGAACGAATTGTAGCTAAGGTTAATTGTAGTGATTTAAGGTGAGTTTTACAACTGGCACCGTAAACTTTACAGCCGTATCACAAAGCAACCTTATGGTAGTCGTAAGTGCCCCTTTAATTATTAATAGATTCTTTGCAAAGAAGTGCGAATTAGTTAAATAATAAATTGTTTACTGACATTTCAGAACATGTTGGATGTATTCATTGGTATGGGACAACCATGAAGTAACTTTGTTAATTTATTCGGTAAGCGATAATTGTCGAATGCATAAGACTTATCTCCCTTATTTTTGTGTGAAGGTCATTAGGCCTAGATTGTTTTTCATCGATCAGAGTTTCATAAAAGGTATTTGGTATATATTAGATCCATTTTTACACAAAGAGTTAGTATCCTTCTTAGAAAATCATCAAATCATCATCTAACTGCCATTTGACAGCTACGTTAGTGGCTTACAACTGCCTCGTACCAAATGTAAATTTTCACTGTAATTTACGACGATAGTAAGCTACGCCGCGTTGTAGAACGGGCCGACGATCGTAGAAAAAATGTAAGGTCTCGATGGTAGGTATTTACGACGATAGTAGGGCTAAGATCGCTTCGTGGAACGGGGCCCAGGGCCATAACTATCTCTTTTTTGTTTTAAATTGTCCCTTTTCTTCTATTTGGAGAAGACTGGATTACTGTGCTGTGATTACTGTCCGATACTTTAGACTAGGTACAGAACTACGTGTTGGTATCTATACCTGTTTGTTTGCTAGTATGAGTAGAGAGGCTTCTTTCAATTCCTTCTCCTGCATCAATTTTGCCAATTCATTCTTAGCTTCATCCAGTCGATCTCGGTTACTACTGTCCACCACAAATATCACAGCTGAAATACAAAGTTAGTTTGTTTGGTTACAGCAGAACACTGGTTTATTAATTATCAGGAATTGGGAATTGGAAAAGAAAGAAATGTTTTATTTAACGACGCACTCAACACATTTTATTTACAGTTATATGGCATTGAACATATGGTTAAAGACCATACAAATATTGAGGGAGGAAACCCACTGTCGCCACTTCATGGGCTACGCTTTTCGATTAGCAGAAAGGGATCTTTTATATGCACCATCCCACAGACAGGATAGTACATACCACGGCTTTTGATATACCAGTTGTGGTGCACTGGCTGGAGTGAGAATGGAAATTGGAAGTCAAATATTGGCAGTTGTGACACAAAGTTTTCACAGGAAACCTGATACATTTTTCCATTAGCAGCAATGGATCTTTTATGTATACTTTCCGAAGGACAGGATAGTACATACCATAGCTTTTGATAAATCAGTCATGGGACAATGGTTGGGATTAGACCCCCCTCCAAAATAAAATTACCTTCTTATTAACATCTCAGAAACTATGGCTGAAAAATGACTTGATGTAACTCTAAAAAATTGTTAACAATTAGCAGGAATATCACACATCAATGATTAACCAAGTTAGCACCTCCAACCCCACCACCATTAACATAAGTACTGGAAAAGTTTAACTGGATTAACTTAATATCGTAAAGATACAACCATAGCAAAAGTTAGCTAGATTATAACCTTCTATAGAAACTAAAAACTGAAACCTAGTAAGAATAATGATAATATAATCCAGCTTTAAATTATTTGGGCTGTCAGAATTTAGTGAAAACATTTTAAAATTTCACCCCAAAAAATTAAAATGGACCCGACAGCTAAATTAATTAAAATGTCAAAACTCAACTGACACTGAAATTTATTTCATTTGTTTTGGATTTTCTTCCAATTTCTAAAAGTGTTAAACAAGAGTATTTGCAAAGGATGCATTCATTAACTTCTTGAAATTGGTATGTTTCTCTTACAATTCTGATTAAAACATTTTAAAATGTATTATAGACCCCATGATGATGTATTCACCTTGTGTATTGAAGAAATAGTGTTTCCACAGTGGCCTAATCTTGTGTTGGCCTCCTACATCCCAAATTGTAAATTTCAGATTTTTATATTCAACCGTCTCAACATTGAAACCTGAAAGAAAATCAAAGATCATTAGCAAATCACAAAATAACAACTTTAAAGTTTACAATAAATATTCAACGATATTTGAATTATTTTATTATTTTATTATATTACTGACAAATAATTTGCAAAATACAAGAACACTATGAAAAACTAAATAATTTTAAACTGAACCTAGCTAGAGAACGTTTGCAAATACACACAAGTTTTACAGTTCCTAACCATATTTAACAATGAATGAATACTTGAAGATTAAACTTGAGCTTATCATTAAAATAACCAAAGAACAGCATTAAAAATAGATATTTAAATGGTTACAATACCTATTGTTGCAATGGTTGGAATGAATTCATTCTGTTTTAATTTGAAGAGAATGCTGGTTTTACCCGCACCGTCCAAACCTAGAGTTACAACACGCATTTCTATTTTTGGGCCAATATGTACACGGTTATCCTGCAAAAAATAACTCAAGTTATAAAGAACAATGATATCATACACAACATTTTTAAACACTATTTGTATTAACATCCCAATTCACATAATTAGAAATAAAATGATTCCCCGACTCTGTTTTATTATCTTAACAATTTAGTTGTGAATCAAACAGATCAGACGCTAAATATATTTAGAAATCAGGGCCCATATTTTCGAAGTTATCTTAGCACTAAGAAATCATAAAACCATCGTAAGCTATGACATTACTATGGCGTGTGTTGTAGTGACATCATAGCCTACGATGGTTTTACGATTTCGTAGCTCTAAGATTACTTTGAAAATATGGGCCCTGGTATATAGAATCTGACAGTGTTTAGGAGTAATTCATAAAGTATGTATGCTACAAATCTGGGATTTTATATCCCATTCAATGGAATGATTGGATCAAAAACCATTTGGTCTGATCTAGAGCTACAGAGATGTAGTGTAACAAACATTCTGAGAATAGTGCTAAACCATTTGGTCTGATCTAGAGCTACACAGATGTAGTGTAACAAACATTCTGAGAATAGTGCTAAACCATTTGGTCTGATCTAGAGCTACAGAGATGTAGTGTAACAAACATTCTGAGAATAGTGCTAAAGCAATAAATGTTCCATACTGGGCCCCAACATTTCATTTCATTTCAACTTATTTTCGTGCTTATATCCAATTAAGGTTCAAGCATGCTGTCTTGGGCACACACCTCAGCTATCTGGTCTGTCTGTCCAGGACAGTGGGTTAGTTGTTAGTGGTTAGTGAGAGAGGGGAAGGTGTAGTGGTCTTACACCTACAAATTGAGTCATTAAAACTCGCGCTGGATGGCAGCCAGTACTGAGCTGCGAATCCAGTACCTACCAGCCTTATGTACAATGGCTTAACCATGACACCACCGAGGCCAGTGGGCCCAACAAATTTTATCTCCTAAGTTCAAGGGCATTAACTCTTGTCAAAAATGGGCAAATCCACATGAAAGTAAAATAAAACGTAATTTGTAACTCTACATGATAAAGCTATACACAAAATTTCAGCTCAATATCTAGAAACATTGTAAAAACAAAAGTCTGGAAACTATATGTGTTGGACCAGTAGGGGCAAATAAATTGAAAAAATACTTGTCTAGTACTGGTGACAACAAACCTTGGTGAAGGTTATTGGAATGGTTGGATCAAGAGTAGAGCTGGGCGGTATTGAAATTTGAGGTTCAGTTCAATATTGATATTTTGGGGGTTATTTACCTTGGTATCGATAGATTATTTGGTATTGTCACAATACCGACATCGAGCAATATTTTCAACATACTCAGCTTTATATTGCAGCCTGAGTTAAGGCTCACCCACTAATTTCATCTAAATAAAATAAAATTCCATACTCAAGCCTGTCGTCTAATTTATACCCAACCCATTTTACATTCGTTAGATATATTGTTAGTGCTCTACTAAATGGCGAGAAACATTTTTCAATACCAAAATTTCGTTATTTTGAAATTAACTCAGTATGGTAAATTGGCACCGACATGATATCGATACCAAATGGTATATACAGTATCAATCAAGAGCCAGTTGGTCTAGATCTAGGGCTACAGGAGGCTAGTGATGTTGCCTAATAAACTGAAACATTACTTGTCTAGCGATGGCGATAACAAACCTTGGTGAAGGTTATTGGAATGGTTGAATCAAGAGCCAGTTGGTCTAGATCTAGAGCTACAGGAGGCTAGAGTGATGTTGCCTAATACACTAAAACATTACTTGTCTAGCGATGGTGATAACAAACCTTGGTAAAGGTTATTGGAATGGTCGGATCAAGAGCCAGTTGGTCTGGGAGGTCCAGGAACTGCTGCTGCTGTTTTTGTATGGTGTCTATCAGCTTGTTCACCTCACCTTTAGCAAGAAGGACTTTGGCATCCTCCTGCAACAAAATGATAAGTGGTTATACAACCAGTCAAAGCAGCCACACAAAGGAATATGAAAATGATATATTTGAAAAATTCTAAAAGGTAATAAAAGTTAACCGTTTCAGCCCTATGAATAACTTTTTCAATATAATGAATGGTACACTGCAGAACGATACAGGAGAAAGGGCTAATAATTAAATGTTATGCTTCACTGCATATGGTATGCTTAAAGTACTGGATATGAATTACAAGACACGTTGTTAATAATGATGGGGGGCAGGAGGTATTCAGTAACCTGATATAAAGTCCAGTATTACTAACACGTTATAAAGTTCAGTATTACTAACATGTTGTAAAGTTCAGTTTTACTAACCTGCTGTAAAGTTCAATATTACTAACATGTTATAAAGTTCAGTTTTACTAACCTGTTGTAAAGTTCCCTCACACTGCTGACACACTGAAGAGATCTGTGACAGAAGTACAGCCATGTCTTCTTGCTGCTGTCTTAGCATACACAGCTTCTCCCGGATGTGTGTGTCAACCGTTGTCAAGGCTACCACTTCCTGCCGGTTCAGATTTGCTCGAAGTTCATGAAAATACTGCTTCATTTTCTGTCGTGCTTTATCTGCTGTACCAGGAACCTTAAAACATAGAAAACTGTTCGAAAATCTGGTGGACAAAGGTGGCCTTCTAATGAGGTTTTATCACCTGCATCAAAGTCTGACACTTTACCTCCAGAGCTAAATCACATCCCTGCCATTATAATAAATTAACATTTATAAGAAGAAAGGAATGCTACCCAACAACACCTAATTAAATACAGTGTACAGATCAGTAAAATTAAGGCATATCACAAATAGGATAAGGCAATATGAGCCGAATTCACGAAGCCTGTTTTTGTTAAATGCATGTGTTCAAGCATTGTAAATGTATGTAGTTACATGCATGTAAGTCACATATATAAATTCAGCCCCTAATAAATAATGCACATGTAAGGTTTAATCATGGTTAGAACTTTGTAAGTGGTCACTTGGAGAGAAGTCTGTTTAGTGGCAAAACACCTCCTCACTCAGCAATTAAAGCCACTGGTTGATGCATTTCTCCACAAACAGACCAGCATACACCACAGCCCTGAATATACCTACTCATTACATCTTAGGCAAATGTTCTAATTAAGCTACAATTTATGACAACCAACAAATACTCAACTCACATGCTGTGTTGTAGTTTCTTCATCTTCTTGTTCAACCACCTGTATGCCTCCTTCTATCTGCTGTATCACAGAGCCCACCTTGCGAGCAGACTCACCCACTTCCTCCGAGAAAGACTTGATTCGCTGCATTGCACTGATAATGGATGTCCTAACATTCTCAGCTTCATTCTCCAGCAAAGTGTGCTAAAAAAAACCCCATTAACTAAGCTAGAAAATATACTTTAAATGTTTACAACATATAGATGCCAAACATTTTGCATGTTTATTAAAAACTGTTATTTGTAGAAAAATAAAAGGAGCCTGCATAATAAAAATACAACACTTTAATTAAAATAAAAATTAAATGTTAAATATATGTATGTGATGAGGAAAGATCCACTACCACCAGGTAAGTTAATTTAATGTTCTTTTCATTAACATCAACACATTTTTAATATATGTCTCAAACATATCTGTTCCTTTTTTGACATCCAATAGCCGATGATTAATAAATCAGTGTATTCTAGTGGTGTCGTTAAACAAAACATACTTTACTTTATCCTTAGTAACTGTGGAATTAGGATGGAATAATGAAGGGATGGATCCACCTTGTAAAGTTCATCTCACGACTTGTCACACCATGAATTGATGAACTAAATAATGCTCCAAAGTAACAAATATATGAATTTATGAAGTATTCTTCAAAATTGTCTTCAGCCTAAATGAATCAGCAAAACAAATTTTAAAATATTTTTTCAGTAATAAAAATTCCAACAAAGATATGTGAAAATGATCTGTACCTTGTGCCGCATGTGTCTTCCATAATCCTTACAAATATAGCACATCAGCGGAGAACTCTTACACTCGTCTTCCAGACAGGCGAACTCAACCAAGTGCATGGGATGGTGGACACACTTGGGGTTCTCTCTCGGTTTTTCTGATATTGGAACTCTCTTGTGGCGAGATAACGTCCGTGTTGAGTGGGTTAGCTCCGAGCATTCCAAACACAGGTGGGTGTTACACACTGTGCAGAAAACAACGGCAGTATGGCGCTCCACTTCATCACAGGGAATAGCAAACTGAAAAACATTACACATTGTATAATTAATTTAAAATTTGCACAGAATGTTTTCATTTACATGTAATATATTTCTGTGCTTATTTCCAGTTAGCAAGTTAAAATAAAACCAGTAGACCTTTTAATAATCAAGGGCGGGAATGGGTGAACTGTAAAAAAGAGGAAATCTAGAGGGGTTCCGGAAATTCTTGAAATCTTAGGTTAAAATCTGTGCCATTTTGAAGGAAAGGACGATTAAATGCGAGGAATCGCAATGTTCCATGAGAGGAAAACAGCTGATCCGAGGAGAATTCCCACCCTTGAAAGGAGAATTCCCACCCTTGAATAATACTGTGAAACCTGTCTAAAACGGATGATGCCAGGGACCTAATATTTATCTGGTTTTTTTTTATCTGATTTAGACAGGATCTGGTATTTAGAGGGTCGCGTTTTAGACTTTAGAAAATCCAGTACCATGAAACTTGGCCAGTTTTGACAGGATTCCGATTTATTCAGGGTCCGGTTTAGACAGGTTTCACTGTATATTTAAAACATGCGTAGTACATTTCATTTCATTTCAATTAATTTTAATAATTATATATCAAGTTCTATTTACCAAACTGAAACAACATCATTATATTTTAATAAATATGACAGCACAAATTCAAGAAAAGATAATCACTGCACCCACATGTGTAGGCTGCTCTAATTAGATTCTTGTAAATGTAGTATAACAGCACATAAAGACTTTGATGAACATGATATATTATATCTGTCATTAGGATCAAGCGTGATGAGAAAATAACTCATAGTATTTACCACAAATGTCTGATCATACAACCCAAAACACTTCAAGCAAGTCCTGAGTAATTTACTGTAAAGGTAGCTCAGTTGAAAAAAGTTTGTTTTGTATAAAGGCACCACTAGAGCACATTGATTTATTAATTACCGGCTATTAGATGTCAAACATATGGTCATTTTGACAATCATAGAGAGGAAACCTGCTAAAAAAAATTCATTAGTAGCAAAGGATTTTTTATATGAACCATCCCACAGACAGGATAAAACATACCACAACCTTTGATATACCATTCGTGATGCACTGGCTGTGACGAGAAATAACCATATGGTCCCACTGACCGCGCATCAAGCGAGCGCTTTACCATTGGGCTATGCCCCACCACTAACTCAGTTGAATACTTGCCCGAGGTGTGATAGTTCATATTTGTAATGGGTGTTATTAGTCATGTAGGATGTATATTGCCACCGATATACCTGTTCTGGCTTCTTTCTTGCCCCACCTAATGCTGAATGACTAGTACACATGTGTATCAAAGGCAGTGTTTGTGCTGTTTTATCTATGGGAAGTGCATACAGCCGATCCTGTGATGCTATTCTGTAGACCCATGAATTGACAACAGGTTTTCACATTCTGTTTAGACCAAGTGTCAACAAAACCATATTATACAACAAACAATTAGGACTAAAATGAGCTAAGGTGAAGTTATGCAAAGTTTCTTTTCTTTTAGGTAATTGCTCCACCACTGAGTCACACCCCAATCTTTTGATAATAAATTAGCAGTACATGCAGTTTAAGACTATATAATTTCAACAGCATTAAAAATAGGAAGCAAAACATGACATACCCCTTCTTCTTTACTCAAAGCAGAATCAGAAAGAGACCAGCTGTCATTCTGCGTGGGATTCTGCAGCTTTTCAAGCAGTTCGAGCAAGGCAAAATTCTTCTTCAGCCCCCAAACTCCAGAGTCACCAATTTCTGTTGGCTGTCGGTCAAATGGGCACAGGATGGCATGACCAAGAACAGGCAGTCTTGTCAAACACTGATGACAACAGGTATGTCCACACATCAAAAGTCGAGGAACCTTTTCTCCTTGAAAACGAAAAACCTCATCGCAAACACGGCATTCCAATATTGTCTGAAAGTAAATATATGAAATTTTAATCCCTACTAAAAGTTGAATGATATAAAAATAATTAATTAATAAAGTAAAGTAAAGTTTGTTTTTTGTAATGACACCACTAGAGCACATTGATTTATTAATCATCGGCTATTGGATGTCAAACATATGGTCATTTTGACACATAGAGAGGAAACCCACTACATTTTATTCCTCTTATATGCACTATTCCAGACAGGATAGCACATACCAAGGCCTTTGATATGGATCGTAGTCATAACGGCCCCAGTACTAAATGGCCTTAACAATAATTGGTCAAAACAGCCCTAAAAAAGTCAAAACAGCCTAAGTGAAAAAGTCATAACGGCCCTTGAAAAAAGTCAAGACCGCCTTAGATATAATACTTTAAAAATGTATTTCATCTACACAAGTATCAAGAAAGATAACTGTGCAAAGACGGTCTCACTACACGGATATTATCTTCGTCTTATTTATGGTTGAATAAACAAAGAGTTTAAAATCTACATATGTGGTTAGTGTACAAGTACATCTGTGTTAATATGTAGATTTTAAGTACAGGTAAATTTTGGAGTTCTAAACATGAATAGTTATTATTATAACCATTCCAAACACATCGCCCGAGCCATTATACAAGAGATTGCACCAAGCAAAGGGCGTCCCACCTCAACCCTAAAAATGAGAGGGACCGCTAACAAATACATTTACGATGTAACTCGCCCGGCGATATGCACTCGTTCGGGGGTCACGGGCGGGTCAGTCTTTTCAAATACAAGGTCAGTTGGTGGTCTTAATTATATAAGTAAATTGGGGGAAGGCCTGTTGTGGCCGCCGGGTGAGCAGCACCACTAGGAACTCGTTCAGACGATACGCACTCACCCGGAAAGCCTAGATGTCCCACTATCCCTCCCCCCCTTTCTGTGATTGAATTATTAAAATAATAAACTACAGGGCGGGCACGCACCCCCCCCCCCCCCCCCCCCGACGAGTAGCGCCACTTGGAACTCGTCCGGGTCGATCTATCAGTGTTGTTAAATAAAATGTTAATTGGTGGTCTTAATTACAATAGTAAATTGCGTTGTGTAGGCTAATAAATTGTTACCAGTGATTCTGTTGTTTTGGTTGTTTTTATTTTATTGTTTTTTGAATTGCCTGTGATATAGGCTATATTGATTACTAATGGGAATTAATTTAACGTGATAGTACCTATTGGTCGTTCTGACCATTTCTTTTGGCCGTTTTGACTTTTTTTCATTGGCCGTTTTGACCATTTTCTTTGGCCGTTTTGACTTTTTTCTTTGGCCATTTTGACCATGTTCAGGGCCATTTCATCATGGGGCCGTTTTGACCGCATACCTTTGATATACCAGGCATGGTGCACTGGCTGGAATGAGAAATAGCCCAATGGGCTCACCGACGGGGATTGATCCCAAACCGACTGCACATCACTAGGCTACATGCTGCCCAATTAATTAATATGTCGCAGAAAAAAAATCTTTGTTTATTTCAATTCAAATGCCACAAACATATAACACAGAGCCATTTTCTGCTAGAATATCACATCATGATAGGCACATGTGCAGTTGGCGAGTTTCATGGGTCAAACCACCCCACCACCACTACTCATATTTTCTTGTTTCTTTCTTGTTTCAATACAGTTTCTATGCGGGCATGTCTTGACCACTCTATAAAATTCACTTGCCACAGTCTAAACCCTACTGCTAAAATTCTTGCACAATGATCATGATGATAATGAAATGAGGCCAAGAACTACTTTTCATGGTCAACTTGTTATTTCAGGATAAATTAAATGTAAATATTTTAGGAAATACATTGTTAGGATGCAGGTCAACTGACAATACAATGTCATGATGATGATTATGATACTATGATTCATGAATGATTCAATCAACTGATCATATTCAATCATATTGATCTTTCTAATAATTAACATAATTAGAATTTCTTTTTTAAATAAAATGGAAACATTTACACTGGCATTTCGACTTATAAATTTAAGTTGACTATATAGTATGCACCATACATTTTCTGAATTATGCTGTGTGAGAGGAGTAGTGATCGTAACAGTGTTGTAGCCCTTCCAACCTCCATAGGCCATTTTTCTGCTCTCTGACACCTGCATTTGCAGCGAATGTTGTTGTTTTCATTCATTGGATGCCTGATTGGATAATATTTTTATTTAAATAATAAAAAAGTTGCAATAAATTTAAATAATTAAAACAAGTAAAACACAAACAGATATTGTATTATATTTTGTATGAAATGAATTAAATAAGCAAACGTTTCAGAGGGAAATTGTAATCGGAAATAGCTGAGTGCAGGACAGTAATCGAAAATTCAACATGGAAGGCGGAAGAGAACGAGAGCAGCTTCCGCAGCTTTTAGCGTTAAAAGGTAAGTTTATTTATTTTTTTGCATTGTTGTGTACTAGGAAATGCACGTGAACTGAAACGGGTGTAGATGATTTAGATGCTGCATGTAGAGATATGCAATCTCCGAGGTCGGCCAGGCTTCATTTTCATTGTGTGATTTGGCTGTCATCATTCAGGGTCATCGTCATGTAATGAATTAATGACTTTTGCAGTGTAACTACCATATATTAGTGTATGACAGAAGTGAGGAATTGGGGAATGAGTTCGACCCGTACCCCTCAATATCAAAGGCTCTAAAGACTAACCCTATACCGTGTGATACCTAAAACTACCCTAACCATTGAAAGGGGGGTACGGGTCGAACTCATGCCAAAAAGGACAACACAGTTGATATTTGAAAAGAACCTCTCAGTACACAAGTTTGTACGAATGCTGGTCAACTCACCCCAACTTTAATGTCCATAATTGTGACAAAATTAAAAATGGACATCTACATTAGACTACAACTTTGGTGTCATTATTAATATTAGTGAAACACCACAATTATGACCACTTATTAAATGGTTTTATATTGAGGAGATCCTAATATCGGATAAATAATAATCTGTTACAATGTACTGTCATGCCTATTTTAACATTTATGAGTTTGTCCCTTAAAGGAATGATCAGTTAAGGTTTTTGGACTC
Source organism: Gigantopelta aegis (assembly GCF_016097555.1). Classification (NCBI taxonomy): domain Eukaryota; kingdom Metazoa; phylum Mollusca; class Gastropoda; order Neomphalida; family Peltospiridae; genus Gigantopelta; species Gigantopelta aegis. Next base: position 33,487,253 of record NC_054704.1, on the reverse strand, counting down.
CCGACTAGTGTGCATATTCAACAATATTTAATGTACATTATTGCTTAAAATATTGGTATATTAATTAATAAAATGGTAATGATATGAGCTAACTAAACGGTGTGGGACGAGTTAACCAACCGCTGGGGCATCTTGACCTGCTCCTGTTTGTACTGTGGGTTTCTTTCTGTATTTTTTCTTTTCATTTGGTAGTGTGTGTATGCTCAACTTCATAGTAGGGTCCTCACGCTCTCTAGGTAGCATACTACGACTTTGGTGAGGTTGAGGTTTTCTGTAGGGGTTACCTCACCCTTAGTTCCTGAATGAAGATTCTAATCCTGGAAACTCAGGAGGAGTGTTTATCTGGGTTTCCATCCCGTAGAAGCTTGTCTTACTGGACTTGCATGCTGCTTCTGCATGGGTTTGGCATCAGAGTTGTCTTCCTCCTAGACAGATTGTCTTTCTTGACTTATGCCCTAGGTCTGTTCAGCTATTTGCCCATAGCTAGGACTGGATGGGTGAGTGTCAGAGCATGTCCATATGCCAATGGGTTATGCACACTGCACCTCTGGGGCTCCAGTTGTTCAGAGATCCTGGGTCATTTAAGGCCCAGTTATCACAGTGTGCCAAACTGTGAAAGCAGGGGGCACTGAGGGAGTCTTGTTTGTGGAGAGGTTATGTACTGAAGGGGTGGAACTTACATGCATCTGTCCCCTTTTCACCTTGCCAGGCTATCTGGCGGCTGCAGCTGAAAGCGAGGTTATAAGCCTAAACTGCAGCACTAGACACATCACACAAACCTGTGGACAGGAAGCCACTACACCACGTCATTCTGTTTGAATCAGGGTTTAAGATGTTCGCCAATTTGTAAAATACAAATTAAAATGAAATTCGGTGAATATATTTTATTATTGAATCACCGAAAAGCTAATTTGAAAATCGAATGCAACTTTTGATCTCCCGGCTTATAAGTGTTTTGACTTTTGGTTCTCCACTTGTTTACTTTTTACCATACTTTTTGTGTGATTCCCGCCTACATCTGTACATCTGTGTGTACATGTACATGGTTCATCTGGATGACCTGGAAAGAGTTCATAGTCAAGTTTTTGTAAAGCTGCAGCAAGTTGAGTTTTATCGGACATGTACCGGCAAATCATAAAAAAATTGAATTGATTGCAGTGGGCAATTTTATTAAAGATCAAATTAGCAATACTTGTGTTGAATTATAATACCTTCTATAATTATAGGGTGAAATGTAAAAGTAAATTTGTTTTTATGGCGTCAAGTGTGTTGTCAATTTACATATATATGTAGCTCCTACATGTACAACAGTGATTGTTGTAACTATGTTATAAAAAGAAGTGTTAAAAAAAAACACTTTTTGTTTTGGCTATCTGAAACTGAATTTGGCCAAAGCATATAAAACCAAATTAGCCAAATTGGTAATAATTTTCTGGGTCGAGCTTAAATCCTGATGAATACATGTAGGTGACAAGTATACCAGTCATATCAACCCCAGGTCATAACGTCCCCACTTTTCAATGATCAAAACATCCCTGGGTAAGAAGATAATTATTAACATGTTTCAGGCATGAATAAATTATTTTGATGATGTTGAAAATTATGTTTTGGTTAAATGTTTTGTTTTAATTAGAAAAAATTGGGTTTTTTTTTTATTAAAGACCAATTCAAAACTGAACAGAAGAAAAGTACACACTTCTGGTGTAAGTAATTATTGAAAAAGACAATAAAATTACTACAATGTCTATTTTACACATGTACCAGAATATCATAACATAATTATTTTACAGACATGTATTTTTAATTTAATGTTATTAAAGACAAAATAATTATTCTCCCAGTACTGTCTTGGCGAGAATGTTTTGACCTGAGGATGTTATGGCTTGGGTGGAACGTTTTGATGTCACACATCATAGAATATTTGGCTAGATCCCTAGAAATATTATAGTAATAGTAGATAATTTGCACTAGCCCAGACCAAAACTTCACTAGCCAGGACCGAGGGATAGTGGATTTGTTGAACCCTGTAAGCATGTTTTTAAGTATAAAATAGATGTTCACTCAATGATACAAATGCATGCTTGGTGTTGTGGACCATCAGGGAACATTTTGTGGTCAATATTTTTATTACCAACAGTTGCTAATCATGTGAAAATTGATTAGCAACTGATATTTAACATTGTAAAATTGTGTAGCAATACTACAGAGCTTCTAGATTATGGCTAGTGATGTTCAATGTTGGGTTAGTCTGACAGCTAGTGAAAAAAAAAGTCAAATGTTGTATGTAATTACATTACATGTATGTTGCCAAGCAGCCATGAAAAGGTAGGTGTAGTTTTTTCTTTCATTTATTATATTCAGATAATTCATATTTATAAAAATAGTTGATATTTACATTTACATGTGTGATTTGACTGGTTGAGACTTGGTCTGACATCGTAGAACTAATGAACCACCAGCTCAATATCTGTGGTTAAGGCTAAAACCATGGCTGCGTCTTAACAAATAGCGAATGCGTTAATATTTTGACCCTTATTTAATTCAATATGAGGGGAGGGACGTAGCCCAGTGGTAAATTTGTGGTATGTCTAGGGTCGATCCCTGTTGGTGAGCCTATTGGGTTAGTTCTCGTTCCAGTCATGACTGGTATATATCGGTTTTTCTCTTAGACAATATGTCAGAATTACCAAATAGCCGATGATTAATAAATTAATGTACTCTAGTGGTGTCATTAAACAAAACAAACTTGAATTAAATATGCTTTTTAAAATAATTGTTATAGCAAGATCATGTAAGTATATTGATGAAAGTGTAGTGGTCCAAAAGCCTTAATTTAGCATTATTTTTAGTCAGCTCTATTGTAACAAATTTACTATAAAGACTAAGTTATCATTGATCATAAATTTGTATGGTACTTTCTTCAGATACATACACACACACACACATACACACACACACACACACGCGCACACACACACACACACACACACACACACACAGATGGATCAAGAAGAAACAAATTTAATATGTTTAGAATCCTATTCATCATTTTGTTTTATTGTGCATGCAATGCTAAATGGGTTTTTTAAAATACACATACATGTACATATATACATGTATAGGGTTTAAGGATAAAAACTATATATATATTGCTGGCATTTTGCTAATTTTATATAAAAAAGTATATATTAATTTAGTGAGTGCTGTTAAATGTTTTCCTTTAATTTTTAAGCCATACTATCTAATATTATCTATAATCATGGAGGCCTCATGTCTTGCTATAACTAATTATGAATCAGTGTTATTATTCCTACAGTCGATTACTAGGCTCCACAAGTACACGCCTGTGGTATTAAGATTCTTATAACCTGCTTAGTAGAAGTATATTTTATTTCCATGGTGATATTACTGTGGTTATGGCTTATGTTTCTGCTTGAAAACGGTTGCACTGTACCAAAGCAGAAAGTTCTGTGTCAAAGTTTGAGGTGTACTTTCAAATATTTATGGCCTGAAAGCTGCTGCATGTCAGATTTATAGTAATGTGACACTGATTATTTGCCAATATATAAATACACAAACTGACTAAAATCAGCTCCACTGGAAATTAAAGACCCAGTGGAGCTGATTTTAATCAGGTTGTATAAATACACTTTTATTTGGTATATACAGTTGGTATGAAGTACATGCATATATACATACTACAGGTTGAAACTGCAGGATACCCTAAAAAGGGAACTGCAAATGGAGTCATATGTGACCACCCATTTTCTTGCAGATACATTAAATCTGAGGTGGTACACTTTTTATTGAATGTGTTGATACACTGCTTAAACTGTATTTCAATTTTATTAGCACTGCTATGGTATTCATCGCAGAGCTTTTCTAATATTGTTTTGTTTGGCACCAATCCGTCTGTCCCTATGTCTGTCTATCAATTTTTCCTTTTAAGTTTATCTTCTCCTACAGTTTTGATTGAATTGTTCTGAAACTTGGTACAATGATCCTCTAGGAAACCTTCCACACACTAATAGAGAGCTAGTTTTGAATTTGTTATTCAATGTTTTTAAAATTAAAATTAAAATTTTAAAGTCTGTCTTCTCCAAGACTTTTAATTGGATAATTCTCAAACTTAGTATTCTAAAGGGTAGTCTTCACAAACTAATAGAAAAATATTTTGAATTTTTTTATTAAATATTTAGAAAATTTAAATTGATAATTTCAAAGTCTCTTCTAGAGTTTTGATGAGATAGTTCTGAAACCTTAATATAAATATTCTCAGAGGCAGTCTTCACAAACTATTAGTTAATTTTTAAGTTTTGAATTTTTATTAAATAAAAATATTTTAAATACAAATTTAACTTTCAAAATTTAAAAGTAAATTTTCTCCTAGAGTTTTGATGATCAGATTGAATAATTCTAAAACTTTGTATTATGATTCTCTGGGGCAGTCTTCATAAACAAATAGAGAGATCTTTTTGAACTTTTGAATTTTTATTAAATTTTAAACATTTAAATGAAAAATAATCATTGAAAATTTTCTATTCAAAGTTTCTTAAACTTGACACATGGGTATTCTAATGTGGTGTTTACAAATTAATGATTTATCTACTACTGACAATATTGAAAATTAAATAGTGGAGCTCTATAGGCTGATATAGGCCTCTTGTTAGTAAACACATTATCGGCAATAAGGATTGATTTGGTATGATGGAACCTGAACTGTACAGGTGTCTGTACTGCATTGCTGAAATATTCAACCTTCAACTGGCACTGCAGCTGCATTCTTGTTACATAATGTTCAATTAACCTGTGGGATGGGTAGTGTGTTTTATCATGTTTATAGCAGGTATCAGTCTGTTTCTCATTTCACTAACAATCAACAAGGTGTCAGTCAGATAAATCAGATATAACCTACAGTTAAACTTCATGTAAAGGAATCTTCTTTAAAAATAAGCTCTCAAAAAGAAAGAAGAAGAAACAAAGACACCACAACCCTCAGTGGCATTGTGGTTCAGGGCTCGAACTTAAGAATTTGTCTCCCTCGGCAATTTTTAAAAGAATTGCAATGGGTGAAACAGTCCACCAACGGCAATTTTGAGCCTGCCTATGGTAAAAAAAATTTAAAGTGACATTTGCAGCAAATAAATTTGACTGAAAGGCTATCTTGTTATATGTAGGCATCTTTTAAATGTGCAAATGTTAAATATTGGCAGATAATGTACACCAGGTGTATACATTTCGCCATTGTTGAGGAGCTTTACTGACGGCACAAAGTGCCATCGGTGATGCTCTCTACCTACAGCAATTTATATCTCAATGACGGCAATTGCTGTCTATGCCGCCGTTAAGTTCGAGCCCTGTTGTTAAGCTATTGGATGTTAGGTGCTGGGTTTACATCCTGGTAACTAGTAATTAAACTGGGTGTAATGGCCATCCTCCACTTGGTGATCATCAGGGAATATTTTGTTTTTGAAATCTTGATTAGCGATATTTCTAGTTAATTGTGTAGCAAACTCTAAAACTTGTGTAGCCCATCGAGACGTGATACTCAAGGTTATATACCACCATTATTACTCCATGCAGTTCAATGCAATTTCTATGTCAGAATATATTCTATGAAAAATACAACACTGTTGAAAGAGTCATGTGATTACTAATTTTAGGGAGTGCTCTCAATTAATATATACCGTATAAAAAATCAACATAGGTTGACCACAAAATTTTCAAATTTATGACACCTATGCCCAACCACTGCCTCGGCATCATACCACTTGCACAGTTGTTATCAGTTAGTACTACATATAACAAGTTATTTTAAACCAATGGATTATTTAAATACCACAGAGGTCAACCTATGTGTAATCATCAAAGAAAGATTTCAAAAAGCATATCAGAATTTTGTAGTATTTGTTTTATGAGGAACTATTTTCTAAACCGGACTATATTAAGCTGCTACAGCAGGTAACGACACGACAGATGGTGATGTGTTGCCTGAACATCTGATGAGTTCCTATTGCACCATTGGACATACATCATGCGATGAACTGCTTCTTTCCAATTTGGAATTCTAAAATCATATACATCATAAGGACCTTGTGATGTCCCAAAGTATTTTATGTCCTGCAAGGAATGCTATTGCACAAAGTTCTCACTAACAACTAACCATCAGTTCCTGTCCAGGGCCACGTTTTATGAAGTGGTCTTAGTGATAAGGTCACCTTAAGTGCATTTATACTTAAGGTACAGTAGTTAGGAACATAAGACAATCTTAGCTATAAAATTGCTTTGTAAAACATGGCCCTGGACAGACAACACAAATTGAAATAGATGCCCAGAAAAGTATGCTTGCATAAAAGTAAATGCCCCCCGCCGAAAAATACTTTTCAACTAACTTTGCGGCTGTTATTAAAGCAGAGTTTGCATTTTGCGAGTATGAAAATGTGTCCTAACATAAGAGGTGGCTTCTTGTGCAGGTTTGTACAGTAAGTCAGTATTAAGCAGCCAGCTAAGAGAGTATAAAATGTGGATGTTTTTAATACAAGTCTGTTTGTATTGTCACATGATTTGAGGTGATTGTGATACATGTATACTCTGTAGCAGTTGCCTTATTGGGGTGGGATTTAGCTCAGTTGGTTGAGCGCTCGTCTGGGGTGCTTGCATCGCAGGATAGAACCACCTCAGTGGATCCGTTCAACTGATTGGGTTTTTTCTCATTCCAACCAGTGCACCACTGCTGGTCAAAGGCCGTGGTATGTGCTTTCCTGTCTGAGGGAAAGTGCATATAAAAGATCCCTTTCTGCATTAGGAAAATGTTGCGGGTTTCCTCCGATGACTGCAAGTCAGAATTACCAAATGTTTGACATCCAATAGCCGCTGATTAATTAATCAATGTGCTCCAGTGGTGTCATTAAACAAAACAAACAAACAGTTACCTTATGTTAAATAATCTAATACATTATGTCAGAGTGCTACTGTACAAAGCTGACTATACTACTCTAGGTTTTATCACCTATGATGTTTCTACACTGCAATAATCAGCATCATTTCCCAAAGGCTGTGTCATTTTGTATTCCCAATTTTGGACTAAAAACTTCCCAATCTCCATGTGAATATTCCTTTTGTTTATTATTATACATACAGATATATTTAGAAAATGATATGTAACTCTTGGAAAACACCCCTTCCCTCACCCATAATATTTCATATCACAAAATAGATATTTTAATTTGAATAAATACAAATCTAGTACTATAATATTCTTTTAAATTCTAACTTAGTTTAATAAAAAATGTTTTTGTAATAAAACTGAAAAATCCTTTTTTTTTTTTTTTTAAATTCCCAAAGTCAAAGCCATGGGCGTCAAGTCAAAGTTAAAAAATAAAACCTTAAAATTCTTTTAAAAATTGCCGCGTGAGTGTTAATTTGTTCAATAATATTTATGTACAGAACCTGCAGTCTCCAGACCACATCAAGGTCTAACATCTGTTTCATTGAGTAAAAAGTGCCTGCTGTGATTATCTTGATGTACATTAACACACATGTACATGTATGGGACTGCACAGTGTACTTACAGCATGTACGTGACCAAAGTCATGTACCAATATGTGCATGCTTTGTTATTTTATTGTGCACTAACATGTCTTTATGCTTCATCAACATTTATGACTGAATCTTGAAATGAATACCACAGATGTTGATTTTGTTTTGAGTTACCTTTAAGAATGTAAATCTGCATCAATATGTGATTATCGAAAGTCAATAGTATGTACTGATACAAAACTAAATTTAAATGAAAGTTGTTTCCTATAATAAACTTTTCTTTTATGATTGTAAATGTACATCAATATTTTATGATGGTATGCTAGTTTAAGGATTGGTTATTAATGTTAGTTTGGTACATATAGTCCAGCAACAGAGGTAATTGAAATACACTGTGTGTTTTGGTCTTACATAACTGTCGGTAGGTTGGGTTTTTTTTTTTTTGCAGTGTTTCAAAATATATGTAGTATTTCTTTTAACAACAGATTATGGTTGGGGGAGGGGAGTGGGACACTGCTGTATCATTCACAATGAAACACCATTTCTTTTTGATAGTGTAAGTTATTTGACAAGTTACTGGTCACTGGTACTTGTATGGTTGACTAACAATGACAGCTGAGAGCTATAAAACTTTCCATGTCTGATACTTACATATATGGTGTGTTGTCCACATTGTTTAGTGCTGACAGACCAGGGACCTAATTCACTGACCTCTCGCAACTTTGTGATCTCGCAGTGCAATGCTAACCGACGATGCTGTGTTGTCCAACAGAACCTAAGAGACATTTGTGAATTATGCCCCAGACTGGCACAGTAAAGTTCTGACCAGCATTATAAACAGTTTCACATTACTATATGCAATGCAAATATTGTGCTTTATCAGTTGCAAATATTTAAGATGCAGTTTTCATTAGCTTTAAGTTTAAGCCCTACATCCAAACTTTTAAAAATATACATCAGGAAATATTGTAGATCCTAAAATTAACACGTCTCTAAAATAATGCGAGTGATAGTGGGCAGACTAAAATGCGACATGAAATTAATGCGAGTAACCTCCCTATGAAATATTATTTTTCTCATAACACACATCATCTGTGTATATTTCAGTTTAAAAATCCAAGTTATAGGTGTCTTCAATGAGGTCACCTCACTAACATGTCATTGTACATCAGTTAACCTGTTTCGTCCCTAGTGTTTTTGGTCAGATCAACTAGAAGAATATGTTTGCAGTGCTCAGTGATTTACCTAAAGTGTATAGTTATTTAAATCTGACTAAACATTAGCATACATGTACCATTACAACTATATCTTCCTAAGATATGCAGACAAAACTGCAGTGAATGTGAACAGTAAAAACAAAGAAATGGGCAATCTCAGGATTAGCATGCTAAAACCCATTTACATGCGATAAATTGTGTTGTTTTTTGTTGGACTATTAGACAATTAGTCTGTCTTGCCTACGATGAATTGTGCTCCAGTTATTTTGTAAATGTATTATAATTTTAATCTTTGTTTGTTTTAATAGCGTGTGATACATAGCTTGCTGGACTTGCTGGACAAAACAGAAATAAATAAATAAATGCTTCATATTATTAATGCAAATAACACAAACTCACATTTTTCGCATTAATATTATCATTGTATTAATTTCAGGATCTACAGTATATAATATAATACACAAGACCTTTTTAACAGTTTCTGATCATTCTGATTGTTTCTTCTCTTTGATCTGCACTGCCAACCACCTTCTTTGTACTTACCCGATGCAGCATTTCACAAGGATCTGATGGGATGGGACATAGTGCAGTGATAAAGAGCTTGCCTGATGTGTGGATCTGATGGGATGGGACGTAGTGCAGTGATAAAGAGCTTGCCTGATGTGTGGATCTGATGGGGTGGGACGTAGTGCAGTGATAAAGAGCTTGCCTGATGTGTGGATCTGTTGGGATGGGACGTAGTGCAGTGATAAAGAACTTGCCTGATGTGTGGATCTGTTGGGATGGGACGTAGTGCAGTGATAAAGAACTTGCCTGATGTGTGGATCTGATGGGATGGGACGTAGTGCAGTGATAAAGAGCTTGCCTAATGTGTGGATCTGTTGGGATGGGACGTAGTGCAGTGATAAAGAGTTTGCCTGATGTGTGGATCTGATTGGGTGGGACGTAGTGCAGTGATAAAGAGCTTGCCTGTTGTGTGGATCTGATGGGATGGGACGTAGTGCAGTGATAAAGAGCTTGCCTGATGTGTCGATCTGATGGGATGGGATGTAGTGCAGTGATAAAGAGCTTGCCTGTTGTGTGGATCTGATGGGATGGGACATAGTGCAGTGATAAAGAGCTTGCCTGATGTGTGGATCTGATGGGATGGGACGTAGTGCAGTGATAAAGAGCTTGCCTGTTGTGTGGATCTGATGGGATGGGACGTAGTGCAGTGATAAAGAGCTTGCCTGATGTGTGGTCACTCTTGGATTGATCCCCATTGGTGGGCCCATTGGGTTATTTCTCATGTCAGCCAGTGCACCACAAGTGGTATATCAAAAGCCATGGTATGTGTGATCCTGTCTGTGGGATGGTGCATATAAAACATCCCCTGCTACTAATGGAAAAATGTAGCAGGTTTCCTCTCTGGCATGTATGTCAGAATAACCAAATATTTGACATCCAATAGTTCATGATAAATAAATGAATGTGCTCTAGGGGTGTCAAACAAACTTTCACAAGGATCTTTGTGTACAAAGATGAATTCCATAATACAACATCAATGGACACCACCATATTTGCTTATAAGTGGCTATGTACGCAGTGGCTGCGTACATATAGCCTCAGTGAATGAGGGATGGCTATTTACATGGTGGTAATTTTTTTTGGGGGGGAGGGTGGTGGTGGTGTAGAGAAGCCTAATCTAAGGCCACAGGCTGGTAGGTACAGGATTCGCAGCCCAGTACAGGCTCCAACCCAGAGCAAGTTCTTAAGGACCACTACACCCTCTTCTCTCTCACTAACTACTAACCAACTAACAACTAACCCACTGTCCTGGACAGACAGCCCAGAGAGCTGAGGTGTGTGCCCAGGACAGCGTGCTTGAACCTTAATGTAAGCGCAAAAATACATTGAAATAAAATGAAATAAGACATATGGCAAAACCTGCTTGTGGAACTGATTATCACAAAGTACATTGTGTGTTTTGAGTGGCAATTGCCTCTTACTTCCTGTTTGGGGGTAGGACATAGCCCAGTGGTAAATCGCTAGCCTGATGTTTGGTCAGTCTAGGATTGAACCTTAATTGGATATAAGCACAAAAATAAGTTGAAATGAAAGTAAGGCCACAGCACCCCATCAAAACTTTCCCATGCTAAGAATGGGTAACATCTAGTTGTACATAAAACAAAGCAGTCTCAGTGATTAACCATTCAGGACACTGGTGAGTTTGGCCATTATTTTTGATGAGTTTTTTGGTGTGCTTTCAGGTGATCCCCTTTATATTTTTGTGTTTGCAGCTAATATACTGCTAGTGATGATGTGAGTAAATAACTAGTGTTTAAAGAATAAAACAGCAACACAGCTAACAGCAATTTATTGGTCAGTTAATTCTAGGAATGTTTTGCATAGTAATACTTCACTCTCATACCTATACATATGGAACACAGTATATACGAACAATCATAATAATTCAAAATTGAAGTTGCGAGTCCAGTTACCAGTCAGAGTCTACCAGTCAGAGTCGTATCAAGCTCTTTTTTTTCATACTATATGTAATTTAGCATATGATAATATTATGACAACAACAGACTGAATCTTGCTTATTACAACTGTTGTTTATTGTTATTCCAATGATAGCTGATGTATCGTTTGTGCTGGAGTGTAGTTAAGCCTTAATTATTCATTACAATGTATTTGTTTCCACCATATCTAATTATACATCTTTAGTAATACTTTAGCAAAAACAAAACCAGCAGTCGTGTTGTGTAAAGATAACACAAGTATTTATAGAACAAATATCAGAGAAAATTGTGAACTAAGATCGATGGCAGTTTTTTCACCTTCATTTTTACTTCATACACAGCAAATATAACATATCCCATGCTCATTTTTTGCAGTTTTGTATTTACATGTAAGAAATGGTAGAAATTTTGTGTGTGATATTTTTGTGTGCCTGTCTTTGACAAATTATATGGTATGATGTTGTCCATATGTCTGTTGATCTGTATAGTTAACTTTTCCTTTTGAGGCACATCTTCCTTAATTCATATATCATCATCAAACCTTGCATGCAAGTATAAGTTGGGATGATAGTGTGCTGCATAACATAACTAGGTCACTACACATTAAAATAATTTCTTGTCTAGGCCATATCTTCCTTATCAATTGATATAAGATTATCAAGCCTTGCATGCAAATACAACTTGGGATGGTGGTATGATGTAGCATATCTGGGTTACTGCACATTGTGTTAATCCATCCCATTGCACAAATTATAATCCAGTCATACATATACATGTAGCACATACATTAATACATGACAAATGTGTCATGTATCTCACTGATACTTTTGTTAAACATACTTAGTTTTTGTTTCTATACTTATGAAAAATAAAAACATACCAGTTTTGTGCTGAATACGGAACTGATAATTTGTTTTGCATGTGTGGAGCTAACCTACAATAACAACATCCCATATCTGTAGCTCACATTATAGCTGTTTTTGAATTTGAATGATGTCAGTATTCAAAAGACATCACTTTGAGTTTCCCTATGATAATAATAAATTGAGTGCATGACACTTCCATTTTCAGAACACTAGAAAAATAGTTTATTGAAGGATTATTAATGCATCTAACCATAACTGACAACACTATTATAATTGAAAAATTGTACCATTTACGAAATAGAACATAAGTGAATTTATGGTAAGATATATTTATTGTGTTGGAAGCAAAATGATGGTGCCAAGATTTATGGTTTAAGGTGGATGCCAAAAATTACTAGCAATTTGGCAAATTAGATAACAAAATCTGTAGCCAAATTCAAGTACAATTTAGCTAAACATAATTCTTTTTCAAAATAGCTATACACATACAAACAACACGGTTTTCGAATGAGCTTTTTGGCAAATTGGTAATAACATATCTTTGCTAAATTTAGCTTAAAATAATATTTAGTGAAATGCAGCTTAAACCATGCAAGATTGTCTGTCATCGACCTTAAGCAAATGGTAAACAAATATAAATAATGTTTAATAATAATAGTTTATGAGCTACTTAGAGGGGCTGGGTGATAGTGGTAGGTATCTCGATGCTGTTCGTCACATTCTAGGATATCTAAAAATCAGCTTTCATATCATTTTAGATTTAGGCTTTGACCACATTGCACTTCTCAAAAATTAAGACCATCTGAAGTTCAAATGTCACTCAAATTTTAATTTAAAAAAATTTAATGTCTACATACATTGCATAAAATTTATGATACCTTATTTATGGTACATTAAATGCATTTATACAAATTAAATGCATGTTAAAATACAATACATTTATTTAGAATTCTAAATTCTAATCGTTTTGTATAATTTTCAATATAAATAATGTAACACATATATACATGTAGATTATATTACATTTAAGTATGATGTTTGATGCAAATTATGGAAAACAATTTAAAACTATTTTATTTTGAATGAGTGATAATACAAACATGAGTTTAATCCAGAATACTTCTGTGTCAAGCCATTAAAAATGGTGTTTTCCTTCATTAAAAAAGAACATTAAGATATGTTGTTTGATGGTAATTTGTTAAGAAACTTGTTTTCTAGCAATACAGTTTATTTAATTTAAACTTTAAACTTAATAATATGTTATATGGAGTTTAGTAAATATATAGTTACCATGGCAGTTTATTGGTATTCTGTTTCTGGGCTAGCTCTGGGCTAGTAGAAAATGGCATCAAATTATCAATAACATTAAACAAAATTACAGAAACCCTCAGTTATTTTTCAATAAATTATCAATCATATTTCACAAAATTTAAATACACAATTGATGAATTTGGCGAGTGCCAAAGTTAGTTGTGCTAATAACACAAACCCACTTAGGGCCAAACAAAATTGTATCTCATGACTGATATCTTTGGTTGACGTTTTATCTTAAAAACATATAGAGAATCAATATTAATAAGAACTTTTGTGTGATTATTAAAAAATAACACTTGGCTGTGACATACAAAATAACATTTGGCTGTAATATAAAAGAAAATGAGATCAGATATATTACCGGGTTGGCACTGGTTAGAATACATTTCTTGTCTGGCCTTTTTAAATTATAGATTTCTTTAATAGTTTTAATATCAATCATACAAGATGGTTAATCACTGAATTAATGCTAGGGGCAGACTACTAACTGCCTGCAGAAAGTTGGCCAACTTTTGCTGTCATGACTTCTACAACTGTCCAGTTGCTAGTTTGAGCACTCTTACATCTTGATTCTCATCATATAACCCATTAGTTTTTAATCTGAGCATGCCCATTTAAGTCTGGAGTTGGGGAAATTACAAAGCAACCGTCGAGTTAGCCATCTTCGTCGTAACAGTTGACAGTCTGAGCCTAGCATAATGCTACAAGTATGCTAAAACTAGCATTAGCCTAATATTCCTATCAATGTCATACTGGTAATATTACATATCTAGTAATATATACATATTATGTAAGTGTATGAATATAATCATTATAAATCCTACAGTATTTTTAATATATTTAACTATACTGAGAAAATGACACCTGCATGTATTTGTAGTAATAATTATAGGAATCGGTTTTAAAAATGAAGCAATAGTGTAATAATTATATACAGCGTTAACTTGAAATTGATGTGCCATCTTTTAGTGTCATTAATAATAACATTTTAAAATTAAAACTGTAATCTTCTAATGCCTTAATATCTGTAATTAGAAATAAAATAGCTCTTGTTGATTTAAGACCAATTATCAATGAATTCTTGATGAATCACAATACATGAAAACACTTTATATATGTGTGTTCCATAAAATCGGAACAATAAACAATTCACATACAACAATGATCATACTTTGAAGTCAAAACAATGTAACCATAGACAGCTAATGTCAAATGAAAAGTAGTGCATTAAGAAAAAAGAACCCATAGTCATTGCAATGATAAAATTATAAATATAGACTTGGTGCAATGCCAATATATTTATTGCTAAATAGAACATAGTATCAGTAAGTAGGTCATCACAAACATCTGCATATTCAAACATGACCCCAAAAATCTAAAAATGTTAGACTCAGAGTTAAAGACTTCAGAAAATATTTATACGAATTACATGTACTATACCAAGAAAGACGGAGAATATACACATGTATGTGGGTTAAAGTGGATAAAATATTATGTTAGTTATTTCAACATTATTTTGCTATTTGCTAGCAAACAATTGTGGCAATATTAAAAAAAAAAAATTATGGCAATATTAAATGAAGTTAATATACATTATGTAATAATTTAAGATAGTATCGTACTGGTACCACATAAATTCACATGCTAAGAGGAGCTAAAAGTTATTCTCTTTGAACTATCTCAAGGAAGTGATGGGGAGCAAGAGTGACATCTCCCCTTAAACAGCAAGGTGTTTAAGATAGTATCATACTGGTACCACATTAATTCAAACACTAAGATGAGCTAAAAGTTACTCTCTTTGGACTAATCTCAAGGGAGTGATGGGGAGCAAGAGTGACAGCTCCCCACAAACAGTGAGGTCTGTATATCCATTGAAATTTTAAGGTACAAGCACAGTCCTGGATACACACTTAAGCCATCTTTACTGTCTGTTCAGAACAGTGGGTTAATGGTTAGTTGTTAGTAGATAGTGAGAAAGAAGCCAGTACAATGGCCTTACAGTCTAAATTATGCCATTTTTATTTCATTATATTCAATATTGGTAAATATAAAAAAACAGTGATTTATACAACATGAACTTTTTTAAACGTAGTTATTATAATATTAAATAATATCAAATAATTTCTTTCTTACTTTTTAAAATTTCTTTTTGCATTTTAAAAACTACGTAATTATTATTTAATGGTGCATTTTGGGCTGTTGGGAATGTTTTTTTTTTCACTGAAGTTACCTGTATTTGCATTAAGTTAATAATTTCAGGTTTGCTAGCAAACATGCATATGTATGTATATACATGTTTATTAAAAAAAGAAAGAAATTTTTTGGTTGTTTAGATCTTTCCTCTGTCTTGTCAAAAACTGGCTAGGCGTGATTGGCAATAATTCCTGCAGTTAGATAATTGTTTTATGGATCAATAAGTTTTTCCACCATTTTTTAAATACTGTTTCTGAAAACCATTATTCTGAAGTATACATTTTAGAATTTTGAATAAAACATGAAAAACCATGTCACACTATTGTATTGCATGTACATGGTTTTTAATAATGATCTGCATATATCAACCATGATTATTTCTTAGACATAGTCAAATATGGAATGTGTATGTATGGTACATGGCTTCTAACAATACTTGTCAATATAATCATTATATCATGAAATCTGGCAACCTTCTGATAGTATGTGTACACAAATTTCAGCCATGATCATTTAATGCGACAGGAACAATCCAAACCTTGGTTAACTGAAAACATTTAAGACTTAAGATTTCGTTATTCATTGCATTAA
This sequence comes from Gigantopelta aegis, assembly GCF_016097555.1. Taxonomy (NCBI): domain Eukaryota; kingdom Metazoa; phylum Mollusca; class Gastropoda; order Neomphalida; family Peltospiridae; genus Gigantopelta; species Gigantopelta aegis. The sequence continues at coordinate 33,471,029 of NC_054704.1, read as the reverse complement.
TACATACATGTACATGTACATCACACTCTACAAATTGCCTGAGTATTTTTTTTCATAAGCTTTTTTTTGTTTTTGCATTAATACAAATTTCCATTTTTCCCTAGTACAGCTATAATACTGTCACTTTCTCATTGGGTCGGTTTTCCTCCTCATCTGACCCATCTGTAACAAACAATGGCACAGACAGTGCCGCTATCCCTGTTGGATTTATCACCCCCGAAACAACACTGTAGTCAAGACATTGCTTTTCGCGTCTGCTCTCTATGAAATTGTCTATCCATGATTTGATTTTTTGCAATATTGCTAGACAGATGTACAAGCCAGGCATCGTGAACATGACCCACATCGGTATGGATGATGCCAAATCTGCATCAGGCTGCGGTAACGAGAATCGAAGCGCTGCCAGAACAATGAGGCAGTTGAAACTTGAGGATTCCAGAGCGATTGATTTTATAAAGCGAACCTTCTGACGACATGCCACCGACAGTATGAAGCCCGTCCCACAGCCACACAGAGGTAGTAATATGGCTCCAAGTAATGTGTAGTTGTCGATCATCTCAAACACATACATGTTGATGTATACTCCAAGAGTGATGAACAGGATCGTCGCCAGCAGCAGGAGGGGCTTGATGAGCCACATTAGAATTGCATCAGCTACTATGGGTTTGAATCGGTTTACTACTAATCCAAGTGTGTATGCAAAGAAGGTGGATGCCAGCCATATTTCAAAATTGTAAATTGGAATGATTCGAGCAGCTTTTTCTTCCATTCCTCTCTGAAAGTACTGACCAAGAACGAATATCCATAGTGGTGCAGTGCCTAGAAAATAGAAAATAGAATGTCAATAACGTTTTAAGATTTTAAAATGTAGAATAATTATAATAAAATGTTAACAGTACAGGCTGAGCAGCAATTTGTCAGTTTCACAATAAGAATATGATTGTTGTATTAATTTAGATTTCATAATAAACTTGGAGGGAGAGTGCATTTTGTCTGGTAAAATTAATTTAATTTGGCTTTAGAAACATTAAAACAAAATTGGCAATAGTTAAACACCTGTGTCTAAGAAAAACAGGCTTCATAAATTCAGCCCTGTATCTTTAATCTGTGTAGGTAAAAACTATAACAATGCTGTAGCCAGCAGGAGGTGATTGTAACTTGTTGCAGTAATGTTCCAAGTTGTACCAAATCATCAAAAACATGGATTTTTAATGGGGATGGGGGTTAACATTTAAAAAAGAAAGAAAAAGTTTTAACTTTTTAAAATCTGATTTCTCATTTTTATTGTATTATTGCATTCTTTATGTAAAATTATTTTCACAAAATAGATTAGACTTCAGGAACATCATGGCTGTTGAAAATGACCTTCATAAAAGCAGTTTTGTCTTTTTATTTTTAAATGGCTACTTGATATTACATCTCTATTTTGGTTTAGCCTACAATACCAGACTAAATCTTTCCGTTACAAGTGTGTCTTCTATCACTGATGACAATACAATTGAGATTCAGTTGATGAGTATTCTCTTTGGATCATCAGTGATTATGATTACATGTAATCAACCCTCAAGAAACGTTAGTTGTGGTCCTATAAGAACAAACTGAATGTATTGTACTGACTACTAGTATTAGACTTGAATATTCATCTTTATTTTTTTGTAACTTTCAATGCTAATCAGTTTGATTGAATTACACTGGGCTGATTGCATTATGGAATGAAGCATTTATTTGCCAGACAATAACCACTGCCAAGAAGGGGCAGCCATTATTGGAGAGTCGAGACAGGAAATTAATCGTGGTGTACGATGCAGACATGTAAAGCACCATGACGCTGCCACCCAGATAGACGCAGATTGCTAGGTCTGTAGCAGACACTGTCTGCCCACCAAATAACTGTTCTTGAAACACATTTGGTCTTTTTTAAATGGGGTTTTTTCTTCTGTTTTTTTCTGTTGTCAGACTTTAGAAACAGAACAAGTCGTGGAGAGTATTTTCACATTTTGTTTTGGTGAGAGAGAAAAAACTAAAACAGTTTATGTAGAATAATTTCCGGAAAAGTATTGTTAGCATAATTGAAAACATAATGTGTACTAGCTTACTACTAGTCTATAGTAAAGGAAAAGAATGAATGTTAAATGATACCTTAGTACATTTAATTAGTCATTATTGTTCTAGAAACCCATTTCTGCCAAATACACATTGGCAGCTCCAAGGGAGTGATCTTTTATATATGCACTTTCTCCCAGACATCACATACCATAGCTTTTGATATTCCAGTTATGAGGCAAGGGATAAAATGGGGAGGAATGCCATTGGATCCATTGAGGTGGGTCTGTCCTACAACCTAAGCTACTGGCTGCTAAGTTAACTCATGAAGAATACCACAGATGGTACATAAAAGTGTTGTTTGTAATTTAAAAACCCCACAAAAAAACTCACTATCATATGTCTTAAAAATGATTAATAGATAAAGTGTTGCTAATAGAGCACTATTATTATTTTCAAAGGGATTAAAAAAATACTAAATCCAAAAACAATTTGTAAAACATATGATGGCTTATCTGCCCTTTACAAACAGGACTCATGATGTCAGGAGGGGAATGTATTAAAGTGATGTGATTTAGTTTTTGCATGTATTCATTGTATATAGCTGACCACTCGTTAGACTAAAGCACATGTGAGAACAGTAGCTTGCACTACCCACTAGGCCGAACAGAAAGAAGTACACTGTGCATTATACTAACCACAAGACTTCTTGTTCTAGCCAGTGCACCACAACTGGTATATCAAAAGCCATGGTATGTACTACCCTGTCCATGAAGTGGTGACAGTGGGTTTCCTCTCTCAATATCTGTGTGGTCCTTAACCATATGTCTGACGCCATATAACCAGGAATAAAATGTGTTGAGTGTGTCATTAAATAAAATATTTTCTTTCTTTCACAACTGGTATATCAAAGACCATGATATGTGCTATTATGTCTGTTAGATGATGCATATAAAAGGTCCCTTGCTACTAATAGACAAATGTAACAGTTTCCTCTCTAAGACAATATGTGAAATATTATCAAATGTTTGACATCCAATAGCCAATGATTAATAAATCAATGTGCTCTAATGCTGTTGTTAAACAAAACAAAAAAATGTTTCAGTAAAAGTAAAAACAGTAGCGTACACTAAATAACAACTATCATCTTTCACTCTGTAGCTAACCAGTCTCCCAGCAGATGTACAGACATTACCCTGCACTATAGTTATTAATGTGTTGGCCAGCAGTAATAACATCCTCTGTCAATACTTCGTGATGTCAGTCGATCCTATTACTTTTATTAGAAGCAGCATTCAGATTCTATACACTGTTCCTGAGTGATTTGAGCCGCACAGATCTTGTAGTAGCTTGTCCTATTGGTACATTTGGTCAGTATTGTTTAACTAATGTATAGGGGTCCAAGCACTTGTTCCAGGAGGAATTGACAGAATTGATGTTCGACAGCACTCGAGTCTTGTTATTGGTGGAGTGTTGTTGTCTTATACCTAATGGTATATCATTAATGTATTGATAGGGAGGGCCCCCAGATCAAGCAATGCATAGACTTGAATTGATTTTACTGTAGCACATTTAAAAGTAATACAGTGAAACCTGTAGTTATAATAATAATAATAATAATAATAATAATAATAATTTAGAAAGATATTGAAAATAAAATAAAGCTAAATGTTTTTTTTGTTTAGTTTTTTAACCCAGTTGAGTATACAAATGTCAGCCATTAACTAATGTAGTTAATGACAAGGTGGCCCTGCACATAGACTGTATATCGAAGATCTTAGTAGAAGTTTTTTAAGTCTACATGTATGTGTTGGCTGCATGAACTTAAAATGTAAGTGGATTTGTTTTTAATATATTTACATATATATATATATATATATATGTATGTATGTATGTATGTATGTATGTATGTATGTATGTATGTATGTATGTATGTATACTGACACACAATGAAAACGCAAAACAAATATTTTTCAATATTTTGTTGTGATTAATGAAAAATATATTTACTGGACTTAAAATAACAATTTATGAGAGGAAGCCATTGATTGGTACTTTTGTCTGGGTTTTAATCCTGGTTTTGTTTTCGTTACACATACAATAGCAGAAACACACAAAATGGTGTGAAATGCGTTCACTACATGCTCAATCATGCTGCATGCAATGCACGTGAAATGCCAGTATGTGGACACATAAAAGTCATGTAACGGTGTCATATTCCTCGTCACATTAAGAATGCCACGACTCAGAGAAGAACAAAGGGAGCGAGCATTGGGCATGGTTCAAGAGGGGACATTGCAAAGCTAAGTTGCTAGGACCTTCAGAGTCCATCCATCAACTATTGGACGACTTGTTGAATATCATCAACAGACTGGAAGTGTCCGTGATCGACCTTGACCTGGTCAACGTCCCGTTACGACCCCATGCCAAGATCGGCAGATTCGACGACACCACCTCCGTGACTGGTTCAGAACTGCAACGATGACAGCAAGGAACACGATAGGACGTCATGGAAGGCCTATCCATCCGATGACAGTCATCCGTCAACTCAGAACGGCTGGACTCAGATGCAGACACCCCTACAACGGTAACATCATGACACCGCGACATCATGCTGCGAGTCTACAGTTTGCTCTCCAGAATGGTAATCATCCACCATCTTCCTCTCATAAATTGTTATTTTAAGTCCAATAAATATTTTTTTCATTAATCACAACAAAATATTGAAAAATATCTGTTTTGCATTTTTATTGTGTGTCAGTATGTCATGACCAATTCGCCGAAAACATAATTAAAAAAGTGTGTGTTTGTATGTGTACACCTATTTATAAAAATAATTCTGTTTAGTTAAATGTTTCTTGAATTTGGCCTAAGATTTTCTAATCAAATTAACCAAATTGCTATTAATTTTTGGCGTCCAGATTAATCCCTATATTTTTACAAAAATCTTTCATGTTTGCAGAATACTTTTAAATTTTGTTTGTAAATTGTACCCATGATGCCATGTATATTTCAATTACATTAGTTGCAAACCCTTGTGAATGGCGAGTGCTTTGTGGTGTATCATGGTGTAGAGTTCAAGACATGCTCTTCATCTAACAGTTATGATTAGCTATCGAGCACAGAGCACTGCGTTACTACGATGAAACATTTTCCAATATTCCGAATGACTTTAGTAGCAGAGTCAAATGAGGTCAGCCATGTGCCGTGTCTAGCTCTGTTTAGGACTGATAATTTTCGGTGCACTCCATCCAACATCCTTTGAATAATTGAAGACTGTAAATTAACTCTCACTTTGATGTTATTGATTTCTTGTCCTGTCTGCGAATGCGAGACAGATTTTTTTTTTCTCTCTCTGGACTCACTGGTCATTTTTTTGTGATGGTATGCTCTCTGCTGTGAAAGCGGCATTCAGCCTGATCTTGTTTCACCAATTCTTATTGGTCAGGTTATAGTAAAGAGTAAATACTAATTTAGGCTGATTGGTTTATTCAACGCACCAGGATGTATTCAGAAATGTGAATCAGCTTATCAGAAATCTGCCTGCCGAAGTGATTTGCTTATTGCTGGTTCATTAATGATGACCACTGCATGGTCAATGTATCACACCAATGATAGAAATATGCCAAAAAAAATTACTAGTCCACTGGACAAATACATCTAGAAATCTATTTGTCCGCCAATATTTTTACTTTGTTTTAATCAAGTACCAGGATGATGTTTGTGATTGCTCAAAATGAAACTGCACTGAAATTTTTCACTTGTCCACTGGACAATCATCGAGGCACATTTTGCTTGTCCAAATAGATTTTCACTTGTCAAGACAAACGGAATAGTGCTTAATTCGAACACTGCACACTGAAATTTCTTCTACAGTAATTTTGTTCAGACCTATAGGAAGGATATATATTATTTGGAATAGGATGGGGGTGGGGTTAATATTTTAAAATTATTATGTTACATTTTTACATATAGCTGTATTTATTTAAAAAATGGGTTGTGTGTTTTGTTTTTATTTTGAGGACATAATTAGCATTTTGTTTTGTTGTTGTTTTAAGGGTTGTTAAATAGCAGGGGAGTCTTTTCTTATTCTGTTCTTTTTTCACCCACTTTCTAGAAGCCAGTAGAACTTTGAAGGGTTTTCTAGAACTATTTTAATGTAAAACAAAACCAAGGCAGTATTTTTTTTAAACTTAAATGTACATTGATAAATTTTCCAAGTCTTTCTTTTGTCTGCTCTTTTCCCACCCACAACCAGATTATTTTCTAGAAATATTTTAATGTACATCAAAACCAAAGCAGTTCATAAATACACACACACACACACACACACACACACACACACACACACACACACACACACACACACACACATATATATATATATATATATATATATATATATATATATATATATATATATGATTTTTTTACAGCATATATGGACATGGTGGCTATACTGATCAAAGTTTTGGTAAATGTTTTGACTAAGCCTATGACGACATCGATTACATGTTGATACTTACCAAGCATTGCCACAATGCTGATCATGTTCATGGTGAGACTGAGAGGAACATCAGCGCCACCGATGACGATGGACACGTGTCCAAAGCCTCCTCCTGGCACACACGCCACACACAGCAGTCCAAACCGCACATCCTTGTCCACTGGCAGAATCATGGCCAGACCAAATGCAACCTGCAGTCATAAAGAAAGAAATGTTTTATTTAATGATGCACTCAACACATTTTATTTACGATTACTGTAAACCATGAAAAAAATGCTTGCGTATAAATTTCACACCGTTTGCGTCCAACCGTATGTCGCGAAATTAATACGCACGCACTATTTTCCAGTTTGAAGTGTGCTTAAAGTGATGTCTCGATTTTCTAGTAAACCATAAAGCAAAACACAAACAAAATACAGTTATAATTCAATTTATTGAAAGTTGTATTAGAATATTCATTTTACAAAAGGTAACACAAATAAGTTAATAACTGCTAACTAACACTGATCAGAAACAAAAATATAGCCTTCAATTTTAGGATCACCGTTCGTTTTCTGCAGATAGCGATACATGTTGCAACAACAAATTTCCAAGCGCATTTGATAAACATTTTGTATTTATTTCATGTATATCAGTACCGTACTCTCGTTTCAGAAATGAAACTCAAAATCATGCAAAAATAACATGTTTATTGAACAAGCTAACATACACTGCGACTAATTTGTTTTGTTTTGAAATATTTTATTGAGAATGAAATTCACAAAAAGATTCACTCAACAGGCACAGCCTATACACAAGCTCTCCTTGATGGCGACTAATCGTTAATTGTTTTATGTAACTTCAATCGATGGCGACTAATTGTTTATTGTTTTATCTACCAAAGGGTGTTAACAGTTAACAACTGAAGCTGTGTGTTGTGATTCTAATATAGGAGAGGTGGGTAGGGCCTAATCCCCTCTATAGACTCTGTACCAGGCACAATTGCTTGATGTAGGATAACAGAATATTGATTTACAGACAGTAACTTTATAACAATTACAGTGAGCTGTCTTTATCCACTTTTTTTTTTTAGCTGTCAACGGTCGTTCGCGAAATTTACACATTGCGAACATGCGCTAAGGTATACATTCGCAAAAAAAACGCGTCGCAATATTAATACGGTTTACAGTATATGGCGTCGGACATATGGTTACAGATCACACAGATATTGAGAGAGGAAACCCGCTGTTGCCACTTCCTGGGCTACTCTTTTCGATTAGCAACAAGGGATCTTTTATATGCACCATCCCACAAACAGGGTAGTACATACCACAGCCTTTGATATACTAGTCGTGATGCACTGGTTGGAATGAGAAATAGCCCAATGAGCCCACCGGTGGGTATCAATCTCTGACCGACCACACATTGAGTGAATGCTTTACCAATGGGCTACGTGCCGCCCTACAGTGAGAAAAAAGTGTAAGAAATCTCAGGGATTCTAGGTAGTCGACTGGTATTGATAATTTCATCATATCCTGGCCTCCGCGAATTGAAAAATCTGTGACATACACTAAAACATTTCAGGCTACCGATAAAACATTTCAAGCATCATATTTGATTTTCATTTTGTCTACTTTGTGCAGCTGAAAGAAGGTAAATACACAAAACTTACCAATGATTACACAATTTTCGGAGGCAAGTTCAATTTTAATGCATGGCAACATTTTAAGCAGAAAGAATCGTAACTAGCATGAGATGTAGTGGATTTCTTCTCAGATTCTGTAGCTGGAAACACTCTTACTATAATTGTGTGTAAGTTATAAGGTAGTTCAATCTATAGGCCTATCCTGTAATCATAGGCAAATCAGAAATTACATTTACAAGTCATTACTGTAAGACATGGGATTGGAATCTGGCTGTCAGTAGACTGCTTGAGTTGCTTGCACCATAAGATTGAACCTCCAGTGGACCCATGGATTTTTCCCCCCATTTCAATCATTGTCCATGATTGGTTTCAAAAGCTGTGTTATGATATCATGTCCTATCTGAGGGAAAGAGCATATAAAAGATCTTTGCAGCTAACTGAAAAATGTACTAGGTTTCCTATGGGCTGAATTTACGAAGCCTGGTTATTTTTTTAATGCATGTGTAAATGTATGTAGTTACACGTGCTGTGTGCGATTTTGAGGAGAGTCCGGGATCCCGAGGCTCGCAAAAATCATATAGGACTCTCTAGCTTGACAAGAATATGAGCCCACATGGCTTGTAAAAATTATTTGTACAAATTACATTGATTGTTCGAACTGACACAGTCAACATGAACATATATATCAAAATCCTAGGAAACCACAGTCTTGAATAAGACATAAACAGGCTTTGTGAATTCGGCCCAGCCCATTGTCACTCAAGAATGTTAAAATGTTTGACATCCAGTAATTAATCAATGCACTTTTGTCATGTCACTGAACAAAACAAATGTGATTTTTTTTTTTTTTTCTGCAAGTTGCATTATGAAATCTTTATTGTATTCTTTATAAATAATAATGCATGTTTTGAAAACAAGTAAATCCAAGAAAACATTGAATTTCATCTGCCTTCATGTTGTTGCTGTTATTCGTGTCAGTAACCATGCTGGTGTTTCCACGTTGTGTGTTTATCAAGCTACTGATTACCTGTTTTATTTGGCCATATGTGCAGCCATTTGGAAGATAAAATTTTGTATTCCTCTACGCAGATCAATTAATATAATAATACTGGATGTGGTATTGATGCCATTATTTCCTGATGGTTCTTTCATCGATATGTTTATGTGCATGTTTGCACATAAACAGCTTGTTATGGTCTCTTGTTGCACAGGTTTTGATCATACATATTTCTTTGATTAATCAGAACCTATCCCACTAATAGGAAAATGCTTTCCATTCATTTGATGCATTTAACATGGTGGGGTGTAGGTGGATTGAAGGTTACCATATGCAGGGTTAACTCTGGCATTCGTCAAATTCACCAATTGCGAATTTCTAAAATAATTTGCTTAATTTTATTTTAATTTGATGAAATAATTTTATGTAATAATTAATATTTTGTTAAAAATAGCTACGTTTCTGCAATTTTTGGAGTTTAATGAATAAATTGGTGACATGTCCTTCTTACCCAGAGCTAGCCCAGATATGTCACACTTAGGGTTTTTTCCCCTTCTCAGCTCCTGTGATATATGAAAGACTAAAGAAGATATATGAAAGACGAGGTATAATGTATATTGTCTTGTCTGTGGGAAGTGTAGGAGTAGACTGTGTGGAAGCAAGTGTTTTCTATCATTATCTAGATTACATGTTGAAATAATCATACTAGGTATGTTAGCCATAAAAATAGTTTTAAATATTTACTTTCATTATCATAAACCCTTTTGTAACTTCTATCAAAACACATCTTTTGAAGCAGTAGGCATTTACAACAGTTTGTCGCCTTATTAAACACATGTGCAAAAATAAATAAATAATAATAGAATGAAATAATTTTTAAGGAGTCTGATGATCACAGACTAAATGTAATATAAACATGTATTTTTATGTGTCATGCTGTCACATTCATTCATTTCAACTTATGTTTGTACTTATATCAAATTAAGGTTCAAGCACGCTGTCTTGGCTACACACCTCAGCTATCTGGGCTGTCTGTCCAGGACAGTGGGTTAGTTGAGAGAGAAGAGGGTGTAGTGGTCTTACTTCTACCCATTGAGTCGTTAAAACTTGCTCTGGGTTGGAGCCGGTACCAGGCTGCGGACCCAGTACCTACCAGCCTTATATCTGATAACTTAACCATGACACCACCGAGGCTGGTCATGCTGTCACAATATCAGTTTTGACACATGTACCAGTTGTTTGTTTATAGATTCTATTTTTGTTGTAATTCAACATTGCATCAGAAGTGAGGGGTCATGTCACTCTCACAACCTTGAAGCTGAGGTGGCCAGATTATACATGCTACTGTCCCCACCTACCTGAATTAAAAGATAAATTAGTAACTCCCAATGCCTCTGGTGGCACCATAGTGCAGAAGTCCACATATCTTCATTTTCTAGCCAGTGCTTTTGACAGCTGGTTGCTAGAAAATTGGGCCACCTCTAGAAATGAATAACATAATCAAAGTTTGTTCACTGTTTATTTACAAGACCATGGTAGCAACATGGGATGGCTGTTCATTCTGTGAGATAACATTTTCAACAGATAATCAGTCTAGCAGATTGGTTTATTTATTTTGTTTTATCAAAGTTTGCATGCATTTACATGTATACACTACTTTGTTAAAAAAGAAATGTGTAAATTTAATGGAATGGTTTTCAAAGGATTAAATCATCTAGTATATTTTGCTTGTGTGTTTTTCATTCAGATTAATGAACTGTGAAAATACCAAACCCCTAGGTTCAGTTTGAAAATAATGTGGAGTACATTTGTACTTAGTTTCGTCCCAGACATAATAATTGATTTAGATTGATTCATAATATTTATACACATACTGTTTGGATTAGCACTGATGCATGTACACATAATTCCAATTACATGTAAATCAAATAACCATAATGACTGTTTGAATTTTAAAAACCCCAAAACAAACCATCATGATAAAAAACCAAAAAACCCCCAAAAAACATTGATTACTGGGTGTTATGCAAGGCAATACCCTTTATTAATTAGACCTGCATTGAAGAAAATTTCTCAACCACAAAGAAAAAAAAAGAAGTTGTATCCTATATCAATGTTTCACCTAACATACAATAAAACGTTTATTAAAAGCTAGTATTTCTACAGAAATCAATAAGAGAAGAAATAATAGTGACGAGTAAGTCATCCACTATAAGACAGCTGTCTGGTCCTGTTGGTGATAGATTGGTTGTAATGATGAATAAGATGTCTACAGTCTGACATTGACCTCTGTATTCTGAATTTATTACATGAACAAACATTTCACCAAATCTGATTAATCGTGTGCTCTTCAGTGTTTTACATAGGGCAGTGTATAAAAGGTTCTTGCTCTTTGGCAGAATTGAGAACATGGAAAGAAAGAATATTATTATACAGGCTTTCTGCCAGAGGGTGAAACGGGTATGGCGCCATACCCAAATGTTTTTGCAGATTTTATTTTTTTAAGTTAACCTTTTGACAAAATTAATAAATCTTATCATTACTGTATGATTTTCTTAACCCTAACCCTAAAATTAACCCATTTTCTTCCTGTTGACTGTGGTTGCATTGAGCACACATATTGTAAATATTCAATTCCATAGTTCCATACCCAAAAATTTCTTTCTGTCAGAAACACTATTATATTAGATTAAAGTATTGTGCATTAGATGTTCTCCATGCTTGTAAAACTTTTAAAGCCCAAATAGATTCTTGCATAAAGTCTGAAGATCTTGTTAGTGCGATAACCAGACATTGTCATAGTGCTCAAACCTCATACAACAGCCATACTCCCTCACTGCTCAACAGGAAGGAAATGTTTTATTTAACGACACACTCAACACATTTTATTTATGGTTATATGGTGTCAGACATATGGGCTGCTCAACAGAGACAATGCATGAATTCAAAACTGTTCTGGTACAGGGAATATGTTCATAAATGCTTCAAAGAGACGAGAACTTGTTTGTAAATGTGTTCTCATTCTCAAATCCTACATTATGATGTGACAGTTTAGTACTGAGGTTTTTTTAAAAGATACATGCTTAAGGGAGCATAAAATGACTTTCTGTGAACTATTCTCAGAGGATTGATAGCCAGAGAGGTAGCTTCCCTTAAACAGCAAGGTCTGCATTGCTCAATGTACATGCAGTACCTACTGTTAGAGTGAAAACCTACACACTTTAGTTACAGTATCATATTTGGCTGTTACAAGATGCACCATTACAACATTCTTTTGTCCATGATTTATTTGTTTCTGCTACAGTCTCTGTTAGGTTGTGAATAATATCCTGGATAAGTTAAACGTTCCAGAAACTAATCTTTCATTCTGTAGACATGCATATGTCTGTATGGAAAAAAACAACAATGGTGATGTATGTTGCAAAACATGCTTTGTCTGATTTTAAATTGGTTTAGTGTTGAGCAATTCGACAACAGTAAATGTCTTTGCACTTCAAAAGGTGGTCTCTCTTCTTGCTTTTTTAAATGTTAAGGTTTTGTTGAAGTGTACCCAGTGTATGCATCAGAAATTGTGCAAAAGGACTGAGAACAGTTCAAAAATGTAAGTGAAGTGCATTTAGTTCGAACAGTACCATACTCAAATAGAATAATGGCAAAGGATTCAGAATATTTTCAAACTTAGAATAGTGTGCATGAGGGCCTGCATGTAGTTTAAATGGTATAAAGGTGATGTCACACGATATGAGTGGAAACATAACTATTTCATTGATAGCTATGCAACCTGACTATTCTCGTATGATGCACTTGTATTGTGTGGTGTTGCCTTAAGTATGGCAAATGAGACACATTGACAGATGAAATGCATATGTTGTTTGAATAGTGCTGGAAGAAGTAGATTTGAGACCATTTTACAAATTAATTTCAATACATGATCACATTCACATGTTTTGAATGGTACCAAAATGACAGCAAATGACAGGTATTTGTTAATCTGTGCATCTTCATGTTTAGTACATCTGAATACAGGTTATATCCTTTGCCATTATTAACCAATGGGATTTGCTTCACACTGCTTCCTCCTTAATATTCTGTGTGTTACAAGATGAGTAGCAGATGAACTATGTGTTTAGATTGTGGTTTTATTCAGCTGTGCCTAGCCATGGTACATATACATTCTCGAGCATGGCAACACCATGTGTTCTATGGAGCAAAGTATAATACACAAACACCCCCAGTTCTGAACTGTCTGGTCTTCAAGCCTTCACCTCTTGTTTATTAGTTATAATCTGGAATTGTTGCAGTGTTCATTCAAGGGTTAAGACCAATTTAAAACAGACATTTTAAGCACGAATGTAATTCCATCTTGGGTAAGAACTCACAGATTTCAGAGTTTGTACCCACAATAAATGCACCTAATAACCTTAGCTGGAACAATAATTAACATGAAGGTAGCAGAAGGTAACTTGTTTACAGTACATTAAATGATTTATTGTCCTTGTGTTATTTAAGAGTTTTCTAAATGGACTGTCCTGAGTTTGCAGCCATTGTAAGATGGTTGTGATAACAGAGCCTTGTTGGTGACTACTATTTCATACTAAATACATTTTCTTGTTTAGAATACTAGTGTCTGTTTATCGAATGTGTTTGCGGTCATATACTAATGTTTGTAGCACTCAGTTTTTACTTAATTCGTGATATATATTTTTTCGTACATACGAAATTATTAGGAGGTAAAATCCGGTTTGGGCTACTACAAGCATTAGGACAACAACAAACACTTTGTAAATACAGACACTGACATTTTAAATAAGAAAATGTATTTAATTTGTATGATACATCATCAAAAAGACTATTGGTCGGAAACATTTTACAGTGGTTATGAACTCAGGACTGTCCCTTTAAGGATTATTTTCTGTTCATGTCCTTAAATAGCGTCAAATTGTCACTTGAACTAAACTGTTTAATCAGTTCTAAGGATATTTAATTAACTGGATCTGACACTTTTTAGAAAATGTATATTGTTCTGGTTGATGAGGATCCACTGTATTTAGGGTTCTGGGTAGCTTCATGTATGTGATATTCATGTATTTATTATTTTCACAGATTTTTATATGACATTCTCAGAGTCAATAAATATATGTTAGCATGGTATAGCCTACTGCACTGAACATTTTCCAGTGCTATTTTCACAGGTGTAGAAAGCTATGACAAAGGAAACCAAACCAGCATGGGTGTTATTATACTTCCTTACCAACAGGTGCTTGATGGTTGGTTGCAAAGTTTGCTGCTTTCTATTTAGCCATGCTGCCAATATTGCATCTTCACTGTTTATCTTTATAAGTCAAATATTGCTTGTACATTTGCAAGATAACTTGTATGGTTACAAGTGGTTTTCATCATACATAAACTTATAGTATACAGTGTTTTTTCTATGACAGAAGATCTGCTTCATGTGCAAGAGAACATGGGATCGATCATGCTAAATGGACAAATCTTTATGTAACTTATTTTATATGTAAACTAAAAGTGGTTTGCCAAAGGCATTGTGTGTGTCTGTGTGTGTGTCTGTCTCTCTCTCTCTCTCTCTCTCTCTCTCTCTCTCTCTCTCTCTCTCTCTCTCTCTTCTCTCTCTGTGTGTGTGTGTGTGTGTGTGTGTGTGTGTGTGTGTGTGTGTTTGTTTTGGGGTCTGAGTTTTGTGTTTTATATTTTTGTGTCTCTATGTCTGTCTTTCTCAGTCCAGAAATATTTTCTTTACAAGCCTAAGTATGTTATGGGTTTTTTTTTTTACATTGTGCTGTGTGTATATGTATATTGGGTGAAGTTTGTATGTGTTACAGATGTTTGCTGACAATCGATAGACCTCATTTTGTGCTCTACTGATACATATGGTTTGATCACAATGAAAGAAACCACGTCATTGCATACATTAGCATACATTTTAGTGTACATGTATATGAGTATTTGACCACTGGAATTTTTATTATCAGGATCTGTATTTAAAATTCTTTCAGAGACTATTGTGTGCTGTCAAGTACAGCAGAATAATGTTAGATATCAACCACATATATACAGGTCATAATGACCCATTTTGTATACATGTACTTGTACTTGACAAAAATTTAGCTTACCTGTTAAAACATAATACTGATGAATTTTTTTTTTTTTTTTTTTAAATGAATTATGTATTATAAAAACTTAAGTATTTCATGAAAGCATTTATGTTTGACATGAAAGTGTTGGTTAATTACAGACTAAGGAACAGGATGTATCTCAGTGGTTAGAATAATCACATGAGGTGTGAAGGGAAAGAGGGTCATAGGGTTTGACATGCACATTGAGAACAAGCTGTTGTAGCATGCCTGTCATGGGTGCAGCTGTTGGCTCCTGCCAGCTTGTTTTTCGAGGACAAGAAAGGGTAGGGGGGAGGAAGGATCACCAGCACTGACAGGTACAAGTGAGTACAGACAGGCCAACCTGGGTCAGAAGCGGGCGAGGGTGGTTTTTGGTGCTATTACATTTGCAAATGTTCCATGGGATTATAACCAAATAGAAACTGTTGTGTAATTTCTTGGAGGTAATTTAGACACATTATTTGGAACAGTTTGCTGAAAGTAAAATAGAGCTAGTTTTGGTTGTTTTGACTTAGTTGGTAGAATGCTAGCTCAATGCTGAGAAAGAGGATCAATTCATTCAGTTCTATTCCACATGGGCAGATCCATTGGGTTATTTCCAGTTTAAAGTGGCACAAGAAGGAATCTTTACATTCACTTTCCCACACACAGAAAAGCACATGTATACACATACTATGGCCTTTAATATACCACCCATCCAGGACTGTTAACATCTACAGCACTGGTATTCCAAGACAATCTCCCACCCCAAGAATCTGATACAAAGAAAAATCAGTGTTTCAGTGTAGTGTACATAGCCATAGCTTATGTACATCTTGGTTAAGAATTCCTGCAAAATCAATGTCTGCCAAGTAGTCATTATTGGCCACCGATAGGTTTGAGGGAGTACCACTTGAGCGGACCCACATCAAGATGGCTACTTAATCCCCACTGCCCACGCAGATCTAATTGGGAGGGTGAATGTGTAAAGAGTTTGGGTCAAACCTAGTGCTGCAATCGAGGAGCCAATCTTATTATCAGACTGATCTGTTTGTGTCTTGAATTGTACTGAGGGGATTGATTCAGCATTTCCAGTTCACTATAGGCTCTTCAGAAGGAAGGACCGTTTGGGAGTAATCTGGGAGAAATAACCATTTGCTAACATTTGAAGGTGAAGGTGACACCCTCAGGACCATGTCCAATTACGAATGTGAAAATTTTTATTGAACCTTTTCCTGTTATGTTTGGTACTTTTTTGTGTTGTAGAGCTTCATTTTGTTCAACTACATGATGTCTTTTTAGAAAAGCTGTTCAACTGGCAAGTTTAAATGGCACATTGAACAAAAAGTTAATTATTCCTATAAATGAAGTGCCACTATCAAAAATTCTGTCCAGTTAAATATTATTGGAAATGTTTTGAAAGAACTGGAGTATACGCATATATACCCCTCACTAGCATTGAGAGAGGTGGATCCTGTGTAATTTTACACATCAAAGTCACTTCTATTTTAATTATAGTTCAAGCTATGGTATCTTATATTCATTCAGTTAACACATTTTTCATTCATGTGAAGTGAAAGAAGGCATAACCAGCATACAAAATGAACCATCATTTGCCTAAAAATTGTATACCCTGATGCATGTTTTTTCTTTTATTCTTTCTTTCTTTCTTTTTTTAATTCTTTTTTGTTGTTTTTTGTTCTTTTTCTACGATAATTAAAGTCTACATTAAGACCTTCATCTACAAATAATTTTAACACTTTTTACCAAACAACATGACAGAAACAATTTAAAAGAAACAACTATCTACAAATGTTATCTTCTCAAAGTAATTACATTAATATGTTATGACAGGTGTCAAAATGAGTGAAAATGAACCGAATATCCAGCCATTGTCAAAGATAAGAACAGCAAGTATTTAAAGGAGAGAAGAAATTGTTGATAGGTTTCAAATTATCGGCTGTTAAAGAGGACCTGATGAGGTTTTCCTTGTACAATCAGAATTATAAATATCTAGTCAGGCATTTCTGTTATTTTGCACTTTGCACAATAGCATGTATCTTCAACCTTCTTAAGAATGTTGGAAGTATATCTTTAAATACATGTTATGATGTAGTCATTATGGTGGTTAAAGGTGACGGTTATCATTACATTGCCTTACTTCATAACTTTTGTATATGTACATGTAAGCTTATGATCAATTAGTTCTACTCATGTATATATATATATATATATATATATATATGTTTTAGTTACCAGGAAATATTTGTAAATACATGTCTGTATTACAAACAGAATGTAACTTTTTAACCCAGTAGTACTTTGAGCTTCTTTTACAGTGATAGGAATAAGCAGAATTTTTCACTAATCCACTGGACAAATATATCTAGAAATCTATTTGTCAGTTAATACTTTCACTTGTCCAAATAAGTTGTTAGTTTTATTCAAGTGCAATGACATTAGTTTTGATTGTTCAAAATGAAACAGCTTTGAACATTTTCACTTGTCCCCTGGACAATCATTTAGGTACATTTTGCTTGTCCCAGCAGATTTTCACTTGTCAGAACAAACGGACAAGTGCTTATTTTGAACACTGTTTTATATGTGAATATTTATACCCTTAGCCATGTACTAAAATTCTGAAACTGTACCCCAAAAATGTGTGTAAAAACCCCAAAAAACCCCACATTTAATCAGTGCTATCCAACCTAGCTTCAAACATGGATGACCTACATGTAAACAACTTTAGCAGTTTGAAACATTGTGGTGAAACAATTAATATTAAGCATTGCACATTATTATTTGAACTTGCATTCAAAATATCAACAAGTTATTGCTGCAAGTATGTTGTTAATCATTGCTGTTAAATTTACTGTTTTATAGCAAATAGTATAGCAACAAAGGGTCTCATATAACTCAAGACAACACACACCACAGCTTTTGTTACACTAGACATCGAGCATTGGTTGGTATGTGAAAAACACCAAATAGATTAATACCATGATCCAGTTTAATCGTTTGGAATTGTACTAAAACCCATTGTATTTTTTTTCTTTGTCATTTGTCTAATAATTACACCCTGAATCCAATAAAAACCTATAGCTATAAAAACACTGAATGAAAAATATTGCTAGAATCTGTCTGGTGAGCAAAGTATTATCAATGCCATTATTTTAGCGTCATTTTGGCAGTCGTACGTTAAAATCAATGGCCGCAATTCTCAGCCGATTTGTGTGGACTTTAGTCACTTTTCTAGGATCATTAGGAAGGCTGTATATTGATTTTTAGCCGCATCAAGTTATGAATGCTGTGCACATTGTCCATAATTTCGAATGTCTGATTGGTATTTTACTGTTCAAACAAGTCCCACTGGAATGGCCACTGTGAGAACCTATTAATATTATATTTACAGCAGGTCAAGTCCATATCAGTGCTTCCTATCAGTGCCTTATAGAGTCGGCTGTTTGCACAGCTTTCCCACTTGAAGTAGTTTAGAGGATTCACTGATGATTGTGCATCTGTCATTTGAGCTGTGGTATTGTCCTGACTATAGTTGCACTTTTATCTGCATTTACATGTATAAGAAATGGATTGAAAATATTTGTTTGATGTCACCCCAGGACATTGTTTGGAGATGAGATGTAGCCCGTGGTAAATCATTTGCCTGATGCGTGGTAAATCTAGTGCTCCACAATTGGTGTAACAAAGGCCATGGTGTGTGCTATCCTGGATGGTGCATATAAAAGATCTCTTGCTGTTAATTAGAAAGAGTAGCCCATTGTGTGGTGACAGCTGGTTTCCTCTCATTATCTGTGTGGTCCTTAACAATATGTTTGATGCCATATAACTGTAATTAAGATGTGTTGAGTGTGTCGTTAAATAAAATATTCCTTTTCTTCCTTCCTTCAGAATACAAGTTAGTAATTGTCATGCATACATTGTAATGGTAATTTGGACAAACCATACTGGCTATATGGAATTTGAAAGAACCCCACTGCATTCACAAATATTATTCTTTTTTAATTACTATATTTAATATTATATACATGTATATTGAGAGAGTGTTCATTGATCACTATCAGTGAGCTATATTGTGTATATGTATGCCCCTCAGAACTGTAGGTACATGTATATTATTCTATACTATAATTGGTGCAGTGTGTGTGTGTGTGTGTGTGTGTGTGTGTGTGTATACAACGCTCTCTCTCTCTCTCTCTCTCTCTCTCTCTCTCTCTCTCTCTCTCTCTCTCTCTCTCTCTCTCTCTCTCTCTCTCTCTCTCCCTCCTCCCCAACTGTATTTTTCTCTACCTTTGACACCCAATGTCTGATTTGTCTTTGATTTATTTGACCTATTGATTCCTTTCTCTATCTGCCCTTCCTCTCTCTCTCTCTCTCTCTCTCTCTCTCACTCTCACTCTCACTCTCACTCTCACTCTCACTCTCTCTGCCCTCCCTCCCCTCTCTCTCTCTCTCGCTCTCTCTCGCTCTCTGCCCTCGCTCCCCTCTCTCTCTCTCTCTCTCTGCCCTCCCCCTCTCTCTCTCTCTCTCTCTCTCTCTCTGCCCTCCCCTCTCTCTCTCTCTCTCTCTCTCTCCCCTCCCCCTCTCTCTCTCTCTCTCTCTCTCTCTCTCTCTCTCTCTCTCTCTCTCTCTCTCTCTCTTTCTCTTTTTTAATTCCTTTCATAGCTCCACCCTCCCTCTTACCCATGATTAAAATCTTTCAATCTTGACAATAACTTTTATTCTAACACTGATTGCTACAGTTTGTATTGCCAAGTCTCATTGCCCATTTTCTTGATCTGATGCATCTTTGTGTAAATTTGCTCAGCTTGGCATAACACAGCTAATTGTGTTACTGCCGAAATCCATAGATCACGGACATAGAGTTGATTGGCTAAACCAATGCAATTTGTTTGTATTCATTGCAATCCTCATGCTCTGCTTTTGTCTCCTTCAAGTGCCGGCTTTTTCTCCTCCCATTGACATAATTTCTTCAGGTTGCAAATTCGTGGGAGAAAAGCATTGCGTACGTGATTGGCGTAATTACTCGCAGCTCCTGGTTCCAATGCCATTCTCTTTTGCTGGTGTTGGTAGAAGGGAAAAGTTCTGTGATTGATAGCAAATCAATGGTTTAAAAACACAAGCTTGCTGCCCAGCTAACTCACATGGCTCTTGGCTACCCAGCGGTCTCCGCAGATTTTCTCTTTGTTGAGCTCTTTAGCCCATAGTTCCCAGATATTTTTTCAGTCACTGCATTCATGTCGTCTCAGTGTTTTTATGTTCCCAAGTCTGACATCTGAGCTGATTTTTATGCATCGTACAAGTAAATCAATGGCATGCAGTGGTGAAACGGTTCGGCTTCAATCCAGTTGCTCTCAAGCCTTTCATGATATGCATACATTTCACACATGAAAGTGTTAGTCATTGATGGCTTTGCAATAGATTTCTATTAGTTGGTTAAATATTTAATTTTTATTCAGAAAACAAATGTTGATCCGGTTGAATGCCAAAAGGTTGAATGCTTGCGTTTGATACACATGCAGACACTAGACACAACACACAGCTATGGTTTCATTTGGGATTATTGCCACTTAGGGAAGAGCTCCACAACTGGTGTAACAAAGACCTTGGTATGTACTATCCGGACTTATGAATGGTTCATGTAAAAGATCCCTTGCTGCTAATTGAAAAGAATCACCCATGGTGTGGTGGCAACAGGTTTCATTATCTCATTATCTGTGTGGTCTGATGCCATATAATATAAAATAAAAATGTGATGAGTGTATTGTTAAAACATTTTGTTCTTTCCTTTCTTCTTTAGAAAAACATTGTCCCCATATATATCTTGATAAGTCTTTATAATGTATTTTACTTAAAACAATCCACAGTGATAAATAATGTACCATGATACATTCACTTTTTAACTCTGA
This sequence comes from Gigantopelta aegis, assembly GCF_016097555.1. Lineage (NCBI taxonomy): Eukaryota > Metazoa > Mollusca > Gastropoda > Neomphalida > Peltospiridae > Gigantopelta > Gigantopelta aegis. Next base: position 33,449,821 of record NC_054704.1, on the reverse strand, counting down.
GAATCATTAAAGAATGATTTTTGCAACTGCACCTACTATGTACATTGTACATGTAGCAACAGTTTTTCAAAGTTGTCAATTCAAACAGAACCAATTTCACATCTCTGCCTTTGAATTATTATCCATTTGTTGTCTATTCTATCCATGTCTGCCTGTCTGCCTGTCTGCCTGCCTGCCTGCCTGCCTGTCTGCCTGTCTGCGTGTCTGTCTGTATGTCTGTCTGTTCATTCATGTGTCATCTCACCATGCCCATTAATCAGCAGGATGTGTCATTGGTGATTTAAAAAAAAGAATACACTTATGGAAGGAAGGAAATGGTTTATTTAACAATGCACTCAACACATTGTATTTATGGTTATATGGCGTCGGACATAATATGGTTAAAGACTGCACACATATTGAGGTAGAAAACCCGCTGTCGCCACTTCATGGGCTATTCTTTTGAATACATTCCTGGATGAAAGTAATATCCGAATCTAGGCAGGTTTTATGAATTGTCCAGGTAACACTACGGCATTGATTCCTTTCATGTCTAGGCTAAGTAAGTAATAAGCCTGGTTTGGAGAAAATAGGATTTAGTTTATTTCCACTTGTACATTTATTGATCGTTGTCTAATACAGTCCTTTATCTCTAATCATGAAGTATTGGCGAGAATTTAAAAACATCTTAGCCTCTTTACTTACTGCTTGGCAATATACATGTGACAGCCTGTTTTATTTTGAGTGTAGCTAGTTATAGAATGTGCTGGGGTGCCATTAAATTTAGATTAATTCTTAAGTTGCTAAGTATGTATTTAGGTTTCATCTCATTATTAAAAATGCCATTTGTTGATTATTTATAGAAATAAACCACTAAATTAAGATATATTAATAATGTAGGTAATGTTCTTTGTATTAGAAAATGGTAATTCTTGTTAATTAAATTAAACAGGAATGGACCACCGCTTTTTTCAGATGGCAGGGACTAGAAAAAATATAGGTTTGTGTAATAATCCTAGCACATTTTTTGTAACAGGATATAAAGGGTTTTTTAATATAAAAACAAAACTCTTTCATCTGCTACGTCAAATATGCAACAAGTTTTAAAAATTATATTTGGTTAATTCATCTTCTTTCCATTACTTCAGGATTATCTTGGAAAGTGTATTCATGTATTTAACTAACTAAAGAAGCAGAATAGGTAGGTGGCAGACAGTTTCTTCTCTTAATATGGTATGGATAATATTTGGTGTGCTTCCATCAGAAAATTGTTCATGCACGCTTGCCATGGGCACAACCTCTGACTTCGCCAAAGAGTTCTGTCCAAGACACAAGCATTCAATGCTAAAAAATGCTGTGTTGTGTACACACCTCAATTAGCTGGACTGTCTTTCCAGAATATTGCACATGGATTAGTGTAAGAGATGTCAGCATAGTGGCTTTAAACCTTGTCACTGAGCTGTTACAACTAACTCTGGGAGGTACTGGTACTAGGATGTGAACCTGGTGCTCACCAACCTTAAGCCTCCAGACTTGACCACTATGCCACTGAAACCAGTACATAGACATACGAGGGAAATCGTACGATAAATATGACCCTTGTTATGCTGTACCTCATAGGTAATAAATGGAGATTCTAAACCCTTTGGTATATAACAGATGCAGAGCTCTGATTAATATGGGTAATATCTACTGGATTCATCACTCCTAGTACTCAACCACTGAGCTACACACACATCCCATTCTTATGGAATTCCAGATGTCTTCGATCTTTCATTTATATACAACCAGCCATTACTCTCTGCTGGGTCCTGGTTCTGAGAAACCTGCCATCTGGCAACAAACTCAATAAAAAATGTCCTACCTATTTACCTTGTACATCACAGATACATGAATAACCTCAAGGAGGGCAGACTGGGTATTATTATGAAAGAAAGAAAGAAATGTTTTATTTAACGACACACTCAACACATTTTATTTACGGTTATATGGCATCAGACATATGGTTACGGACCACACAGATTTGGAGAGGAAACCCACTGTCGCCACTACATGGGCTACTCTTTCCGATTAGCAGCAAGGGATCTTTTATTTGCGCTTCCCACAGGCAGGATAGCACAAACCATGGCCTTTGCTGAACCAGTTATGGATCACTGATCGGTGCAAGTGGTTTACACCTACCCACTGAGCCTTGCGGAACACTCACTCAGGGTTTGGAGTTGGTATCTGGATTAAAAATCCCATGCCTCGACTGGGATCCGAACCCAGTACCTACCAGCCTGTAGACCGATGGCCTAACCACGACGCCACCGAGGCCGGTAGGGTATTATTATGATTGCTACTTTGAATTGTGGTTGTCCACAGTTCACACTAATGTAATCACTGCCATCACTGATAGTGCTAGTCATGGACGAATGTATGGATGGATGGGTGGGTGATTTTGGGTGGATGGGTGGTTCGATGGATGGATGGGTGGTTCGATGGATGGATGGGTGGGTGGGTGTTTCTGGGTGGATTGGATATTTGGGTGGATGGGTTTTGGATGGATTGGCAAGAATGACAGGATGTTTTCTTTGTAACAGTATAAACTAAAATTGATCTTGGGTAATAAATAGGATGTTATTGTTAAAACTTCTATTATTATTTTTTTTATTTTTTATTTGTTACATGCTAAAGTTTGCTAAATTTGAAACTTATTCAGGATATAAATCTGAATGACAGAATCCATAATCAAAACAGCATATATCTGTGAACAAGACAGGTCGAAAGGGTTTGTTGGCAAACTCGTGATTGCTTCTATGTAGGACTAATTAGGAGGACTGCCACTCCCCAAGAGCTCTGTTATGGTGTTAAATCCTTGCACCACCTGCAGGATGACTGCCATTCCCACAACTGGTTTAACAAATCAAAACGTGATATCAAATGAAAGCCCATTGACTATCCTATAAATATTGCATGATGGCTTGTTAGTTTTCTGGCTAGGCTATGACTTATTGAGTTTGTTTTTAAAAAACCGACAGTAGCATATGGATAGCAATTAAATGAATATGACAAGGGCATGGAAGAAGAAACCTGTTGCTTTCTCAGGACTAAAGAATGCTTTATATGTAGTCTCACGTATTACTGTGTAATCTTATGCATTACTGTGTAATATGTAACATATATGGTTTATAATATGATAATTGTGGCTCCCAGACCACAGGTTTCAGAGGGATAAACCTTTTGAGTCAGTCCACTGAGGAAGGTTGATCCTGTGACCTATATTATACATAAATACCTCAAACAAGTGCTCTAGCACTGGCTTATGGCTGTTTATTTGAAGAGAAAAGCTAAAGTTTATTTTTATTTAATGACACCACCACACCACGACAAACATTTGGTATTTCTGACTCTTGTCATCAGAGGAAACCCACTACATTTTGCCTAATACAGCAAGGGATCTTTTATATGCACTTTCCCACAGACAAGACAGGAAAGCACATACCACGGCCGTTGACCACTTGTGGTGCACTGGTTGGAACAAGAAAAACCCCAATCAGATGAATGGATCCACCAAGGTGGTTCGATCCTACAACGCAAGCACCTCAAGTGAGGACTCAATTGACTGAAGTAAATCCTTCCCACTACTTGAAGAGAAAGGCAAAATATTAAACTTGAGTATATATACTAAATAACACAGCCTTATTTTTAAATTACATTTCGATTGACTTCTGTGTAGCATTTTAGTGAATGAAACAGAGTAGGCCATAATAATATAAATCTTAGATTTTTCATCCTCACCCACCCTGAGGATAAACGCTCATCCACTTTTTTTTAAATTTGACAAAACATTTGGTAGGTGCCTTAACCACGCATATAATATGTATACGATACTCAATATGCAGTATGTCCTATGTCCTAAAAAGAAAAAAAATAACATTTCATACCCACTCCATTTTTAAAAAACCCCAACTTTCAATGAAAATACAGCATTCATTATATTATGGCCTTATAGTGATTACTTTAAAAACATTAAATGCAGAGTATTGTTTAGTGTTCTGAGGATGTACGTTGTATGTGAGTAGTGTTATGATGGTAAAGTGTAAGTAAAGCAAAATATTTAGTGTAGAGCACTATGTAGTGTTATAATGATCAAGTAATTTTAAAACATTTCTATTATACACCTTAGAGCACACTAGTTTTAAGAGAGTGAGGAAGAGAGTTATATTAGTCATCAAGGAGATACGCTGAGCTAGACACAGAAACGGTGCGTTGTATTATTAGGGTTTAATGGATACATTTTAAAAAATCATTTTTAGAAATATTACAGTGAGAAAACTGCTATTTGAAATTTGTCAAAGTAGATGAAATGCAGTGTCCAGTTATAAAACATTTCAAACCCTTTCTAGGGGCACTTATGATCTGTTTTATTTTTATTACATACCCTCAAATTATTGTTTGGCGGAAAGCCTGACTATTATGGCTATGCTTACCACTGGTATGAGGATGAACTGGCAGCAGAATCCGATGACGAGTGACACGGGGTATTTCAGCTGCTTCTTCAGGCTGTCCATGTCCGTGACACATCCGATTCCAAAACTTATCAGAATAGCTACGGCTGCACTGGAACTGTCGAAAACCAGGTCGGCGAGGCGTCGCTCCCGTTTGACGGTCACCGAAACAGCCTGCACTAGGTGGGATCGCTGCACATCCATGAGATTGTGATCCATGTTGAGAAGAGCCACAGACATGGTCACACGGCCAACGTGCATAGCTTCGATGGTGAAGTTGTGATCGCGGTCAGCCCCTATGGACATTATAGCGTATCTCTGCCTACCCTCCATGGAGTCAATGTCATGTCGTGGCGCGATGCTCGGCACAGCCACTTTAGCATCACTGGACACGACCAGGAGCCGGTACTGGGCACATTTGGGAGGAGGCTGCTCTTTGGAGGTGTTGTTCTGCCCTTGTGCTGCAAGGCCTGGTGTAAGCAGTGAGCAGTTGAACTGAACACTCGAGTGCGAATGTACATTGAGGCTATTGATCGACGTAGGATTGAAATAGACAAGGAAGGTCTCATTCCGCGGTGCCGTTAGCACCAACTTGGATGTCGAGCTAGCATTGATTTTCTTAAGATACATTACAATCATTACGATACACTTTATGTAAATGCTATATGGAAAGTTCATGATTCAACACACGGTCACTTGTTCTCCTATTTTATTACTACTAGTAGAGTTGGAATGTGCTTGTTTACATTACTGGTTCCTACGGAAGATAAAAAGACCGTTAATAAGTGATAAAGAGAGGTGATTCGCACTTCTTTTTCTCTCTCTCTTTTTTTTCCACATGTGTTCTCACCCCCTATTGTATACACTACAGTAGATCTGGCTTACCATTAAATCTCATTGATCAGATGTAATGATTATGCCATTATAACACGCTTCTCGGAACTTGTGAATTTTCCTCTTGTTGGTTTGACAAAAATTTGTAATGAGGGCTAAAACGAGTGTAAAGTCATTTTAAAGTACGACTTCTCATTTGTTTGGTAAGTGAGTAAAAAAGACACCAGCGATCCTCACTACGTGTTTCAGTGGTGTATTGCCGTCACACTGTTCAACACTTTTGTGGTGTGTATTTTTAAAGCCATTTCAAGTGCAGTCTGCTTCTGTAATTAGTTCTCTCTGCTGGGAACAAATTGGTGCCAGTGTCATGGCATTGTTTCGCAGGAGCATTTCTCCTGATATATAATCAACTGATCACTATGACTTCTTGGTTGCCATAAAGTGTTAATTATTCAAATCATTCTGTACCAAGGACTGGAAACTTGTTTTAAATTAACTTTTCCATTAAGTCTCGGCAAACGATCTTTTTCACTTTGTGTCCCACAAGAGATTTCTGTGTGATAAGAATCAATTATTAGGTAGTAAATTATGCACAACTTTTTAAGCTCTACATGTACACACACTACCATAAAACTAATCGAAGAAAGTCTGGTGGGGGGTTTTCAGCATATAAATATGCACTTATTAACTTTAAAAAAATAATTTAATTATTGATATTTACATGTAAAATGTATTAGATTTCAGTTTAAAATGTGTTTTAACTTTTTTTTAGAAATACATTTACATGTATATTAATATAGAGTTTTACTGATATTGAATTTCCGATTAAAGTTTATGTCCAAAAAATAATTTGGTATATGTTGTATATAAATAAAACATATTAAATTAGATTAAAAATATATTATATAGTTTAAAGTTTCAAAACAAATTCAGAATCAAAATAAAATCAGAGCAACTTCTTATGACGTTTGTTAAAAAGATTTGTCCAAGTACAGTGTAAGTGCCGGATAATGATAGCTTAATGGTGTTTCTGTATACATTTCCTGTAACATTGTTAATAGAAACACTTCAGTCTTCAGTGTGTTCTGCTTACTCTAGTAAATACTAATGAACTCCATCTGATCCTAACACATAAACTGTTTACAAAATGTGGCATTTTATTTTTACCATGGTAATGTAATGAGGATTGTGGGAAAATTCGAACTCTTCAATAAATGAAAGACATAAAATGTTAATGATAATGCCTGAAAAATGTGTGTAAAATATTCCAAATACTCAGGATTTCAGTTTGTGAGACCTTTTGCTTAGTGAAACTGGAATGATTTCAGAATCCTTTGATATGTTACCAAGTCATTCGATGTATCAGTTATCAGTCTATTTGTAGAACTGTTTTAACATATATCCACTCAAAATTTGAATATCACAAGAAAACTGCAAGTAAAGTCAAAACGTGCTTTTCCACAGTCCTGAACCGAAGCATTCTACTTGCTCTGGAGCATGTTCAACTGCAACAAAAAATCACTTTCTCCAACACGAACTTCCATATTGTATTGATTCAGCCCATTACAAGGTGACCAATTTGTTAGCAACTTGCTGAACACTTCCCCCATCTTTAGTGTATTCACAGTGTCCAGATGCCCCATGATAATAGATCTGGATTCCATCTCGGCACTTGATTGTCTTCAGGATGTATGTTCCTTGATTGTCTCTCTGGAATTGTTTCACAGTACTTTGATTGTCTTTCTACTACTCTTGAAATCTGCTACAAGTTTGCAGTTTCTTGGCCACCATCAAATCCACACACACACACACACACACACACATATACACAGGCCTGTTTCTGCTCTAGTATTCCTGTCGGACGTCTCTGACCACCACTGAAGCCATGCAGTCCTGTTTTCACTCTTGAAGATTGTGTCCATGCTATGTCATGATTTGTGGTCCACTGACCCTGATAATTCCATTTGCTTAATCATTGAATGGTACCAGCTGGGAATTGGTTGTCAGTTGTGTGCCAAATCAAGAAGACTGCAGCTGAAAAAGAGTTAATGTTTTTGTTACTTACATTGTATAGTCCTCAAAAATGTACAGAATCATTTATTGTAATGTCTGTGGTGGTATTTTTGTGGTTTTGTTTTGTAGGGGTTTTTTCTTCTTCAAAATTACTAACTTTGTTCATGTTTACATTAAATATTATACTAAAGGTGTATCGTGCTTTGGTCTTATTTTATCTCAGTCTGGAAAGCACTCAATATTAGAAAAGAAATAATATAGTGTAACTTTACACATTATTCATACACAAAGTTAAAGTTTGTTTTGTCTTATGACACCACTAGAGCACATTGATTAATTAATCAGCAGTTATTGGATGTCAAACATTTAGTAATTGTGATACATTGGCATCATAGGAAACCAGCTACATTTTTCCTAATGCAGCAAGGGATCTTTTATATGCACAAGTTTTCCTACAGACAGGAAAGCACATACCACGGCCTTTGTCCAGTTGTTACACATACACAAATGCACGTATTTGACCTCTGTATATAAAGGCTACCTGCTTATAAAGACCACAAGTATATGTAGTTTATCACTGGCCTTTATAGATTTTTTATGTCCATTGTCATAATGAATGATTTCTGATGTACCATCACCATTGGTCTTAAGTTCAAGTTTTGGTCATTTAAGATTTTTAAATGTCTGGCCAAAAGAAAAAAAAAGAAGTTTTATTTAACGACACACTCAACACATTTTATTTACGGTTATATGGCGTCAGACATATGGTTAATGACCACATAGATTTTGAGAGGAAACCCGCTGTCGCTACTACATGGGCTACTCTTTCCGATTAGCAGCAAGAGATCTTTTATTTGCGCTTCCCACAGGCAGGATAGCACAAACCATGGCCTTTGTTGAACCAGTTATGGATCACTGATCGGTGCACCTACCCATTGAGCCTTGCGGAGTACTCACTCAGGGTTTGGAGTCGGTATCTGGATTAAAAATCCCATGCCTCGACTGGGATCTGAACCCAGTACCTACCAGCCTGCAGACCGATGGCCTAACCACGACACCACCGAGGCCGGTAGACATTAAGCAAGTAAATTAATGTTAGTATGTTAATTTTGAGTATATCCTTTGCCAGTCTCTAGGCTTTAGGCAGTATAAACATATTTATGATTATTTTTATTTTTTTCACTTTTAGCCTTACACATTATTTACAACTTTGTGCTTAAATTATTAATTTTGACAAATTTAATGGGCCAAATATATGAAACCTGTTTTTCTTAAATGCAGGTGTTTATGTAATGTAAATATATGTAGTTACATGCCTATAAGACAAAGACAGGCATTGTAAATTTGGCTTAATGTGTGTTTAGTACCTCAAAATGGTTTCTTCTTTTTTTCTTTTCTTTTTTGTTTTGTGAAGCAGAAACAATACATGTATGTACCTCAGAAATTAGGATCAGTGTATTTAAAAACTCATTTCAAGATGTTTAGTGTTTACTCATTTCAAAGCTATAAATTTAAGTCTTTTTCACATGACATAGTTGTTGTGACTTCACCGATACAAGGGGCAGGATGGTTTGGGATCGATCCCTGTCGGTGGGACCATTGGGTTATTTCTTGTTCCATCCAGTGCACCACAACTGGTATATCAAAGGCTGTGGTATGTACTACCCTGTCTGTGGGATGGTGCATATAAAAGATCCCTTGCTGCTAATAAAAAAGAGTAGCCCATAAAGTGGCGACAGCGGGTTTCCTCTCTCAATATCTGTGTGGTCCGTAGCCATATTTCTAACACCATATAACCTTAAAATAAAATGTATTGAGTGCATCGTTAAATAAAACATTTCCTTCCTTCACCAATACAATGACTGTAAAACTAATCTCAGAGCAGAAATGTAATGATTATTCTGTAGTTAATATTTGTACATGTCAGGGCCAACTCTGTACAAGCAGACAATTTGACCAACTTATCTATCTATTAAGTTTTAAAAATTGCAGAAACCCACAGTTATTTTCCAACAAAATATCCATCATTACATGAAATTATTTTGCCAATTTAAAAAAAAAAAAAAATCACCAATTTTTTTAAAATTCACAATTGACAAAAGCTGGCATGTTGTAGAGCCAGGCCTGCTTGTATGTTTCAGTAAGACAGATAAATAGTTTTTATTCTTACCTCAAAGTATCACTATATCTACTTCCAAGCTTTAAAGAACTCAAGTAAATCACTGTTCTAACCGCAAACACCTTGTTTTCAGTGGCGTTCCTAACGGTTATGTGCGGATAAAAGTTATCATTGTCTTTTCATGCATGGACCGATTCTTTCATTTTCTGATAATCCGATTAAATAATTGACAGGAATGAGTCGATAACTGCCCAGCAGATGCATTCAGTACAATGTACGTTTTACATCATCGCTTGATGGCTCTTAATCCATGAAGCTTAGCCAGTCTATTTATTGATACTTAGCTGACAATTAATTGCAGTACACAATATCAGTTTGAACTGCTTTAAAAGCATTGGATCATTCCAATAGAAAAAAGGCATGTTTGTTTAATGGCACCTGAGTACATTTTAATTTACAGTTGTTTGGTATGTAACATAAGTTATTTGAACATTTGGTAAAAAAACCCCAGGAAACCTGTCACTTAGGCTACTCTAAAATGCAACATAAGTTATTTGAACATTTGGTAAAAAAAGAGGAAACCTATCACATAGGCTACTTCAAAATGCACCATTTGATTTTTGATTTTCACTTTCTCAGTAGGCAGGATAGTACACACCATAGTCTTTGATGTGCTAGTGATAAGCCACTGGTAGGGCTGAATGAAAACTGGCTACTGAGGGTGATTGATCCTACGACCCATCACACATCATTGTTCTGCATCCTGTCCCTGGTTGTGGGGTGACTACATGTAGATACCTCCTTGTGGTAGTCTAGCTGTTGGGACAGGATTTAGCTCCAGCGGGTGAGTGCACACTTGAAGTCCTTGAATCTCAGGATCAAACCACCTCGGTGGATCCATTGAACTGATTGGATTTTTTCTTGTTCCAACTGGTGCACCACAACTGGTCAAAGGCTGTGGTATGTGCTTTTCTGTCTGTGGGAAAGTGTATATAAAAGATCCCTTGTAGCGGGTTTCCTCTGATGACTACGTGTCAGAATTAACATGTTTGACATCCAATAGCCGATGATTAATTAATCAATGTGCTCTAGTGATATCGTTAAACAAAACAAACTTTAGTCTAGCTTTCATATTGTCACTGAACAGAACATTTAGTGTTGATTGGAACCAGTAACTGGATACGAACCCAGAACCTACCAGCCTTTATTTAAACTGATTGTTTTCCATAACTATTGCATCACCAATGCTTGTTTAGTGTTTAATACTTTCTCTTTGTTACCCCACTGGCCTCGGTGGCATCGTGGCCATCGGTCTACAAGGCTGGTAAGTACTGGGTTCGGATCCCAGTTGAGGCATGGGATTTTTAATGCAGATACCGACTCCAAACCCTGAGTGAGTGCTCTGCAAGGCTCAATGGTTAGGTGTAAACCACTTGCACTGACCAGTGATCCATAACTGGTTCAACAAAGGTCATTGTTTGTGCTATCCTGCCTGTGGGAAGCACAAATAAACCGTAAATAAAATGTGTTGAGTGCATCGTTAAATAAAACATTTCTTTCTTTGTTACCCCAGTGGGCACTTATAACGGGGAAATAAAAATCACATATGACGTCATTACGATTTGGCAAACATGGACAGTGACGTCATGTAGTTTAAGTTTGTATTGTTACATTTGTAATAAAGATTTTATTTTATTACAATTCATTACAGATTTTTTTAACAGAATAAATAGAATTTAAAATTTTCAAAGCATTTTTTGTTGAACATTGTTCCTATATACATGTACATGCATGAATTTTTTAAAATAAAATGCTTTTTAAAAAAAGCTGAGGTAATAAATAGAATAACAAACTCGGTACCAGTTAGTATCAAATTTATTTCCCTTGGGAAGTAATTTTCAGTTGTCACTCTCTAAACCTCGTGACAAGTGAAAATTATTTCACTTGGGACATAATTTTTTATAATAACTTGTATCTTTTTTATTATCATCTATTTACATTCACTCTTTTCATCTAGTTACATGTAGCTAGTACTAGTAGTAAACATGTAGTAATTAAATGTTTAGAAATTGTTTTTTCAAGCCCACTGGATACCTGAAAGCAATAAATCATTGTGTCAGCCATTGACCATTTCTATTCAACGTTCGCCTGAATTAGTGACAGTTGCATGTTTCATGATTGTTACTCTCACTCACTGTAACACCTCGGTATTAGAAATCAATTTTACCTCAGACCTGCAGGTAATAAGAGTAATGGTTTAATGGATTCTTTAATGACTGTGCATATCTATTGTTTATAGGCCACTGGGTTTATATATAACTGTTTTTACTTACTGTTCAAATACGGGTGTTTTTAAAATAAATGTTGGCGTACCGTTATTTGTATTGCATGTATGATTCTTTTTATCCATGAAAAAACAGAAATGGTTTAATGGTTGTATGGCCCACACCATATGGTCCACAGTGAGTATTTTAAGGTGTTTTAAAACATATAGCCCATGGGCAATACGTAGGAAATTAGACTAACTGTTTCAAAATATTTGGCACTTTCCCATAGGACAGTATGTAATATGGCATTTGATGAAACAGTCATTGAACACTGAGTTCGGAAAAAACCGAGACTATCGAGGGAAATCGAACCTGTGACCCATAGAATCTCAGGTGACCACATACCATAAAACCTAGCATCCTCATCCTATGCCGCTAATGAAGTTGGTCTGACCCATGGCACTAACTAACGACCGGAGGTAGTAGGGATGTATAGTAGGTGGTTACATGTGCCTCTTAACAATGCCAGATGTAACCACTGAACACTCTACAAAGCTGATGAGGAATTGCAGGTGTGTGGCGCGGATAGTCACAAGAGACAAACACCTGTTATGGTTGGAGACACAAGGACTGGGAGGTGGAGGTGGACAGTGAAAGAAGTTGAAAGACAGGAGGAGTTGCCAGATCAGGAAGAAATGAGATGGAATTCAAAGGAGAGAAAGGAAAGGGAGCAGTGGGATAAGGAAAAAAATTAAAATAATAATAATAAATCCATAAATACTAGTATGTTGTTTGGACAAGTATATATAAATATCCCTTATTGCTAGTCAGTGAGAATAGTTTATGAGGTGGCAGTGAGTTTCTTCTCTTACTTGCATCGGCATCAGTGGTGTAGTGGTTAAGTCATTGGACTTAAGTCCAGTAGGTTCTGGGTTCGAATCCTGATATTGGCTCCCAACCAGAGCAAGTTTAAACACTCGATGAGTAAGTATGTAGGCCATTACACTGACTTTGTTCTCACTAACATCTAACCACTAATCCACTGTCCTGGACAGGCAGTTCAGATAGCTGAGGTGTGTGCACAGGACAGCATGCTTGAACCTTAACTAAATACAAGCACGAAAATAAGTACAAACAACAACACTACTTGCCAGATTGGTTAAGTGCAGTATTTATTGTAGAACACTAGCCTGAGGTGCTTAGGTCTTAATATTGAATCCAGTGTGCTCTAATGGTGTCATTAAACAAAACAAACTCTTTTTTGAATATTGAATCACATTGATGGACCAATTCTCTGATTGTTTCCTCCCCCACTACCATCCCAAACAGTGCCCCATAACTGGTATAACAAATGTCTGGGTATCTGCTGTCCTGTTTGTGAAAAAGGGCAGGTAAAATATCCCTTGCTGTTAATGGAAAAATGTAGCTGGTTTCCTTTAAAGCTACATGTATGTGTCAAAAGTTATCAAATGTTTGACATCCAATAGCCGATGATTAATAAATCAATGTGCTCTAGTGGTGTTGTTAAATAAAACAAACTTTAACTTACTGTATGTTAGCGGAAAATATGGATTGAAGATATAGGATATAAACAGGCCTTTATCTAAGGCATTCCTTTCTTTAAATTTTTCATGGCTGCAAGTGTTTTTGTAAATCCAGTATGGAAATATGGATGTTACTACATCGCAATTAGCAACCAATTAAGTGCTCATGGCTAACCAATCTCTCTTAGCCCGTCATTGTGATGGTGAAAAATATTTGTAATAATTTCCAACAAAACAATATGGATGTTCTGCATGGCAGTTAGCAACCAATTAACTGCCCATAGCAACTGGGGCCTCTTCTTCTTTGTAATGGTACATGTTATTTTTTTTATGTCAATGACAAACTAATAACCTCATGCTTTACCTAATTCCGATTTATGTCAGCCACTAAATGGCTTTAACCATGGGAATTATTATTTTTGAGTGTGGGGTTTGACATTTTATGTCTCCACAATAGAGGGATATATTTGAATGAATCGTTTTGAGAGGCATGCCTGAAAGCTTCTTGTGCAAATAGTATTCATCGTTTGGCTTTTTTATCTGATCATGAAGAAGAAGCCCCCAGAGACATACTTTACATACACTGTTTGTCGTTTCAGATCGTCAGTGTTGATTTGACTTTTAGCTTCCCACTTCTTTCACTGAAAATGTCCTGTAACCCATGGAATTACCTTCGCTTCATGTATGTGTACAAGCCTAAGGGAATTCTCTTTTCAAGAGTAGCACATGATTTTACTTGGGACTGTTTTAGAATTGATTATGGGGAGGAGGGAGGCTGAAGGCAGTACCATGATTTAGAGGTTTAATTAAAGATTAAAAAATAAACATTTAATGCAAAGCCAGTGATATCTTTTCTTTTCCCTTCATTTTCTTTTTATTGTCACAATATGTACTTGTAAATTAAGTGAATAAAGAACATTGCTGATTTTAGTGATAGTGGTCAAATGGACATTTCTATTTCTGGAGGACCAAGTAGGTGAAGGTCAATGAGAAATCTTTATTCTTTTGGGTACAAATTGTGAAGAAACCTTTATTCTTTTGGGTACCAAGTTTAAGTTTTAATTTAGTTTTTTAAAATGCATTTAAAATGAACATCTGTAGTAGTGTAGGTATAAAGTGCTCCTACTGGCAGTAGCTAGTGGGAATTTCCCTATTAGCTCAGCTGGTAGAGCGTTGGACTATCGTATTGAGAATCTGTGGTTTGAATCCCCTCAGTGGAGGTTGATTTTTATCTGATACATTTGGAGCAAACGTAGGGACTGGGTGTGTTCTTAACACAAGAATACAATTATAACCCAGTCAGAACCCATAACAGTTCAACTGCCCGTGGCCCACAGCTCCGGGACGTAGCTTCACTTGAGGGGGGAGTATGTAGTAGTGTAATGTAACAGATAAAAATCAACCTCCACTGAGGGGATTCGAACCACGGACTCTCAATACGATAGTCCAGCACTTTACCAGCTGAGCTAATAGGGAAGATCCCACTAGCTACTGCCAGTAGGAGCACTTTATACCTACACTACTACACATCTATGGATGCAACTATCAGAAAAACCAAATAAATTTATGGTAGGTGAGACATTTAATTTGATTTGTTCTTATTTTTAATTTATGAATACAAATTTCATTGAAGACAGGCAAATGTTTTATATTTAAACATTGAAGAGTCATAGATATACTTATTACATGTATTTGATTTATGAATTCAACTTCCAATAAAGAAAATTAAATATTTGTTTTTATTTTACATTAAAAAAAACCCCACATTAAACATACTTACTGTAGTTTCCTGAACACAACTTCTAATAAAGAAAGACAGAGTACTAGTGCTACTTCCCACCTCAGCTATCCTGATTTGCAAGAGCTCTGTTTTGATCTGGGTACGATGTGGAAGGATTTCAATATTTTATACCTGAAGGTTTGATATCAGTCATGGAAAGAACTCGAATTAACATAATCTTATGAAGCATGTGAACTATTAATATCGAAGAACAGGTTTTGTAGTGTGGTAAGCCATGAAAAATAATGCATCTTTTGTGATGTATTGTATTTTGTTTCTGTTGTACACATGAATGATACATCTCATAGGGTGGTTCAAAAGGAATATTGATTAATTTTCATTGATTGGGGACCGTAACAATTGGTGCATTGACCTATTTTATTAACAACTTGTATTTTTCATACAGACTGATTAACCATGTTCAGGCTGATAGATATTGTTTTGTCTTAGATTTTTTTTTTTATTCGACAGGAAAATAGTTAGTTTTTCAAGATGGCTGCCTTTCAATTTGAGAAGTACCAAAAATAGCTATATGCAAAAACAGAATTTTTATGTCTAACCATAATGCAGGTGAGATGGGGTGTGCACGTTTTCTGGCAAAAAATAATTTTAGGGTACGTAATAAAAACAAAACCGACAATAATTAAGTGCCCCTTTTGGTGGTTATGGTGTTGAAATCTTTTGAAACTGGACACTGCATTTCATGTAGGCTTGCTTAGACACATTTTAAATAGCAAATCTTTTACTATAATCTTTCTCAAAATCATAAAAATTTGTCCATTAATTTCCAGTATTTTACAATATGTAATTTTACCCTTCGTACTCTGTGGCAGAAACCCTGGGTGTGGTATGTTTATTCTAAAATTTGCTTCCTTATAAGTACGGTTAAATTTCCTGTAGACTTGTTGAGTATACAAGCACGAGGTATGATCTAAAGGTTCTCTGGAAGGGACAGTTTACATGACATGACATGGACATAGGAAGGTGACAAAAGGGGGAGGGTGGGAGCACATACATATATACATGTATAAATATATAAAAATCATCGCTGCTGCTACAACGTGTTGGGGGCACATGCCCCTCTTGCCTCCCTGCTTCCTATGCCAGTGCATGATTGGGCAATTCTGATGGCTAACCATGCGTTACATAGCCAGTGAAAGAAAGCAATCGAAATATCCTGGGGAATGAGCTGTTCATATTGAAGGTTTCACAAAAAGTTAGCTGTTCCAACAGGACTTTAAGTCCAGACTCAAATCTTTAATGACATCACATACATGTACATGAGTCTACACTTTTAAAGTGACAGAAGCCAGTTTCTAAACACTAAGCATACATGTGTATGTTTCACTATTAGAGTAATTTTTGATAAATGGAATCAGACATTACTTAGATTTTATTGTTTAGATTATAATCCATTTCATATAACCAAAGTATTTTTGGTTATTCTCGTGTTTTTAACACCACAAAGTGCATTAACACTTCTTCTTTTTTTAAATGCACATTTTAAATATGTTAAATACCTCTGAGAAGTAACTGTTACGAAGATGAGCTCTGGGCTATTTTTAACAGTTTTACCATTTTATCATCACAGACTCTTTATTCACTCTGTTGTAACTTTTTCCAAATGCTCATTGGACTATTTTTTATTCAAGCCAGTGCACCACAACTGGTACATCAATGACCATGGCATGTGCTATCTTGTCTGTGAGATCCCTTGTTACTAATGGGAAAATGTAGCAGATTTCCTGTCTAAAACTAAATGTCAAAATTACCAAATGCTTGACATCCAATAGCCAATGTGCTCTAGTGGTGTCATTAAAGAAAACAAACTGTAACTTTTTCCAGATGTGTTACTGGTTTGTATATTAACTAAATTTAGTGACCATTTTTACAGGTTGAAAGTAGGGTCTGCAATTTTAATAGATTTTTAAACATTGGGCTTGAACATGACAAACATATGTCACTCTCTTTGATATATCTGTCTTTGTTGGAATTGGAAAAAAACCTCAGTGGGATTGATCCTCTGACTACTTGCATTATAAGGAGACACCACAGTTTGAGCTAAATCAAGTCTTACACATCTGCTAAATCTGAAGTGAAGGAATGGGTAAACATTCATACCAACATTTGATTAGGTTCGCCGTCGCAATTATCCGTTCAACAATTAATACACCCCCACAGCACCCAGCACACCGACCGCTGATTGCTCGCTTAAAAAAGTTACACTTCACCTCATTTCATTTCACCCACAGACGATGATATTCACCATCAGCAAATTGGTTTCTCCTGTAATTGTCTGTTCTTTAGATATTACTGAGATACAATTGAATTATAGGTCCCAGCAGATGTTCGGTAGACTGGTGCATGTTTAATGTATAACCCAGGACTAAAACCAGGCTTCCCACTGTTCCTGAAATACCTGCAAATTTCTGTAAGTAAAATTCCAGTTGGGTAAAATTTAGGGAATTTGGAAAATGTCAGAAAAAAAAAAAGTCCACTGAATTTGTTCATGTTGTTGAGACACATGCAAATTGTTATTTTTCATGCAGTTAGCTTCATATCATATTGTACCCAGTGATCCCTTTCAATTTTGTTTTTTTCTTTTGTTTAAAAAAATGAATAAATACCGTATGCAATCTAATGTAGCTACCAGCCTCAGTTAAGCAGTCAGACTTGACTGCAGCATCCCAATACTGGTTCATAACCAGACAGTTTTAATGGTCACTACACACATACCCCTTCTCCACCCTCCATCCCTCTACCCTCTCTCTCTCTCTCTCTCTCTCTCTCTCTCTCTCTCTCTCTCTCTCTCTCTCTCTCTCTCTCTCTCTCTCTCTCTCTCTCTCTCTCTCTCTCTCGTCTCTTTTTCCCTACTTCTCTCTCTTTCTATCTCTTTTCCCCTCTCTCTCTCTCTGCCTACCTCTCCCTTTTCCAATGCCATATAACCACAAATAAAATGTCTTGAGTACATCATTAAGTAAAACATTTTCTTCCTTTCCTTTACCTCTCCTATTTTCTATGTCTCTTTCTGTCTCTCCCTCTCTCTAATAATTGTAATTAACCATTAACAGACAGCCCAAATATTTGAGTTTTGGGCCCAGAACACACATGCTTGGACTTTAATTGTGTTAAATATATATAAACATTACCACCAATTCTTTATAAAAATATGTGTTCAAAAGTATACATTATTAACAACCAGTCAAAATCGTAGATGTATTCTAGCATCAATAAGAAATATCATATATGCATTGTTCATTATATTGTTGATAAAAATTAACAACTTCTACCCAAGGTCAAAAGGTAAGTTGAAATAAAAACTTTATACTGGTTCTAGTACATGTAGCTTATATTGCTAGCCTGTGTCAGAGGATAGATCAACACAGAGAACTCAAATTTGGTTGTTTTCCATTCCAACCAGTGATGTATCAAAGTCTGTGTTATGTGTTGTCAGGACTAAAAAAAAAAAAAAAAACCTGTGAAAGATCCCTTGCTGGTAAATAGAAGTAGTCTACTTTGTACATGGTTTACCTGGATTTGTTCTTCAACACTAGTATATGTATATGTTTGACACGTAATAACCAATGATCAGACTATTTATTGGGGTGTTGTTACACAAACACTGGTTTCCTGTCAAATCTGCAAGATGATGTACGTTTAATAAAGATCATAGATAGTGGTGTGTCTATCAGCGGGAGATCTCGCCACCAGATGTCGGTGAGGGGCAACGCTTCTGACAGGTAGCAGATGAGAAAGATGCTGTTCTTTATCAGAAAGGAAAAACACCCGCAGGAACCAGATACATTACATATTTCAAAAACGGATCAGCTTTTTCCAATTAGTGCTTATTTATTTATTGCAAATACCTGTAATATTTCGACAGTTACATCAAGTTTCCTTCAGTTACACACAGCTATGTATATACTGGTTTGGCAAGAAATGTGGTTAACATTGTTGGGAGTTAAGCCAGGTTTGATGTGTGGGTGTTAGTTGATTTTGAATTATTAGGTAGAATGACATTGATAAATGATGCATGACTTGCACAATGTACCTTCTCATTCAGAATAAAATAGTCTTGTGTACCAGGGAGAAGTTTCTGATCAATTGATTCAGAATTGATTATGTTAGGAAGTAATTACGCTTTTCATTTTTTTTCTGAACTGATCGATGTATGACAATAATAAAATGTATTTATAAAACCATATGTTGTAGCAAAGTAATTCTATAGATGTACTAATTTTTTTTAACAATTACCATTGATAAATTTGCACAAAATGTAAAGCAATTCTTATAATTACAAGTTACACAACTAAAATAGTTTGAAATACTGGTACATAATTAATTAGTTTAGTACTGCCATTATTTTCTGTGGTTTATTGAAGTATTACATTATGTTTTTTTTAGTAACTACATCTAATGAGAATCAAGTAAATTCAGTTAGAAGTGGGTAATTATAGAACTATGAAGATTACCGTAACTAAATGTTTGACTATAGTCCGTTCCACAGGGAACGCCTTTTTCATACTATGGAATTTACTACAAGTTATTTATGTCTGAGCTAATCGATTTGTACATTGCACACAAAAAAAAGTTTTTTTTGTTTTTTTTCAAAACACTTTTGCTTTTTTTATTACGTTGAAACAAACTGAAATTATTTATAAAAATCATATTTATAGAACGATGAGACAGACTATAGGTGTATGTTTGCTTTAATTCTTTTTAATACAACATATGTCTGGATATACAGAATTTCGAGTTTCGAGTTCTCGCATGAGGTGTTTTTATCTGAGGATAAAAGCAACTCAGTGGACCCCTTCTGTAATTGGGTATCTCCCATCCCAGCCAAGCCTCATAAGTTGTATAGCAAAGAGCATGTACAATATCCTTTGCTGTTATTAAATGGAAAAATGTAGCGAGTTTCCTCTACGACTACGTGTCAACAAATTACTAATTGTTTTATGTCCAGTTAGATGTAACCCATGCCTAGCACAGGAATATTTAAATGGAGTGTGTCCTTACTCTGGGCTTTCCCCAAAACAAACCATGCAAATAGCCACCCCATGGCCACTTCTATGTTAAGTCACAAAGATGGTGCCCTCCATTGCCATTGTATTTATGGAATTCATCTCTGTATGCAATATTTTGTATGATGTGTATGGTAGTCAACTGGACCTGAGTATAAAAAGATCTTTGTGAAGTATGACATTGGATAAGTACAAAGAAATAGCTCGACAGTACATATCAAAAGAGGAAAAGCAGTCAGAATGACTAGAAACTGTTAAAACGGCCTTGCGTTTTATAATATATATAGCCAATGTTTAATGAATCAATGTACATTAGTGGTTTCATTAAACAAAACAAACTTTAACTTCGTTTAAATGTTTATAATTAACTTACGAGTGAACGGATTGTTCATACCCTGATAAATTTTAAATTAATTAAGTAATTGTTGAACAGTCTCAAATATGCTTCTTTCCTTTGCAGTATTTGATTTAAAAACATCTGATTATTTAAATTGCCTTCACGTTTATTAATTCATGAAGTTTTCAAGTAGCCAAACATTTACTCTCTAGACATTGTTTTTATTGAATTATTAGTCATCGACTGCGTTATTTCACTGTTTTGCTAGTCATCAAATATTAATAGATGGGTTTACTGCCGGTTAATGCAGATGTGTGTAAGCTCAGTTTAACACCTGAAACATATTGATGCAGAGCATCTGTAAACATATAAATATTATTCCTTTGATCTTCATGTTACTTAGTTTAAGCTTACTCATTTTATACAGATTTGGTTAAAAACACTATAAGTACATGTATGATCGCTATCATTTCAAATTATTTTCGTGCTTATATCCAATTAAGGTTCAAGCATGCTGTCCTGGGCACACATCTCAGCAATCTGGTTTGTCTGTCCAGGACAATGGGTTAGTTGTTAGTTGGTTAGTGGTTAGTGAAAAAAGAAGAGAGTGTAGTGGGCTTACACCTACCCATTGAGCCCTTAAGAACTCGCTCTGGGTTGGAGCCGGTACTGTGCTGCGAACCCTGTACTTGCTAGCCTGTAATCCGATGGCTTAACCACTGCACCACGAGGCGGGTTTCATATCTTTACACCATTGAATTTCAATTATCTCCCCTTTAATTGAATTTATAAGCAATGCCTGCTAGTATAAAAGTAAAATAATATGGGCCGAATTTACAAAGCCTGTTTTCCTTAAATGCAGGTGTTTAAGCATTGTAAATACATGTAGTTACATGCGTGTAAGACATAAACAGGTTTGTAAATTCGGCCCTATTTGTTTAACTACAACAACTAACCACTAACCCACTGACCTAAACCGACATCCCAGACAGCTGATGTGTATGCTCAGAAGAGTGTGCTTGAACCTTAATTGGTTATAAGGGTGTATACTACCAAATCAAATCCCATAGACGACAATAGTAATATATGTGGTTAAAACTCCTACCTGCAGCGTATCATTCGACATAAACTCTATGGCTTATAAATACTACCACCCTTCACCCTTAAAGTGAATCAGAAAAAATTGGGGGTCAAGCTGCTAATTTCTGAGGTAACGGGTAGCGTCTATGACTACCCTAGTTCCACACAAAATTTGAGTACTTTTTTTTTACAGGCACCCATACATGTTTCGAGCACAAGACTGCTTGACACAATGGTACTAGAGGAAATAAAATTGCATACATTGTTTGCCCAGATGAAACTTTTTTTTTTTACAACCAACACACTCACATTTATCACCAATCACAGGACTTGTGGTGTTCACTTCTCTATCAAAAGTTCGGTGCACCTCGAACTTTGACCCAACCGGAAGTTATTTGGTTTAGTATGAAAGCATGAAAAGAAGTATAAATGAAATGAAATGTTTAACTACACCTCATCACATTTTTAACTCCAGGTATTTGGTGTCTGATGGGTATGGTGATTTGAACTCCTGCAGAATGAAGGAAAACCTGCTACCACCATTACCATATAGCCTTCTCCTACTAAAACGTGGCATTGTATATGCCCTTTTCCATAGACAAGACAGCAATGCTCGAAACTCTAGTGGTATATGAGCATGTAAAAATTATTCGCACTCGCAACAGCCTTTGATGTACTTGGACAGTGCATATCACTGGTTTTGATAAACCCGTTGTAGAACAGTGGTTGGGATAGGAAGTAACCATAAATTTAGTAATGTTCAAATTCCAGAAATATTTTGTGAAGTACAATTTTAATGTGAGAGCTTTATTATCCCTTGTATGGTAGTAATAATAATAATAATAGTTTTGTTTTAATATAAATTGAGGATACTGAGAAATATTATCATTGTGTTTAAAGTTTGTTTTGTTTAACAACACCACTAGAGCACATTGATTTATTAATCATCGGCTATTGGATGTTAAACATTTGGTTATTTTTACATAGTTTTAGAAAGGAAACCTGCTGCATTTTCCCCATTAGTAGCAAGGGATCTTTTATAGGCACCATCCCACAGACAGGATAGCTGGCTGGGACAAGAAATAGCCCAATGGGTCCACTGACAGGGATCGATTATAGATGACCATGCCCCTGGCGAGTGCTATTCCACTGAACTACGTACATTGTGTTTAAAACAAAACTCTTACACTCAAAGTTCATGTTTGTAAAAAATGTGGACTTGTTTAACTCTTGTGGGTCTGTACATTAAATGACTGTAATCTGTATTTTCTTAAAACTCTGGCTTAAGCAGGGGATTTTAAATTAATCATTACCGACTTTATAATGCAAATTTCCTTTCCCTCCTGGCAACATGTAAGTAGTGCTATCACATTCACATTTTTATTAAATCAATGTGTGGGATGAATAAATTAGTCGATGATTCGATCGGAAAGAATCCCGCAGCATGGAGGCTCACACGTGTACTTACCAACACCAGATGTCATGTTAACGCATTCTAGCACCACTCCAAGCCATCATAAATAACTTAGTCTTTCACTAATTGCTGCCTGCTAGTTCAAATACGGCTTTAACTTTTGCTTCTGATACAGTTTACATGTCTACAGTTATTTTTCTACAATTAAATTTTCTCTAATACAATAAATTTTAAAATTATTATGCATAATTTATATGCCGTATACATGATGTATATATTTCATAATGAGTTTTTTCGACTTAATTCTTTTGCTAATCTTTGCTCCTGATAAACTACACCGGGTTTCCTTTCTAAGACTATATGTCAAAATTACCAAATATTTGACATCCAATAGCCGATGATTAATAATCAATGTGCTCTAGTGGTGTTGTTAAACAAAACAAACTTTTTGTGGATAAACTGTACAAACATACATACATACATACATACATACCGGTACATGTAAAATGTAAGGCGTACAAAAGATGGCATTTTATTTCTATGACTAAATTTGTTTCCTACCTTTGCTACTGATATAGTATACATATATATCACATGTTTATACATATACATAACATATTCATTTACTTAATAGGACTATAAGTTCTAAACAGATGGTATGATATATCCAGATACTTAACAGGACTACTAATACATTCTAGATTGAGTTGTTTTCTAAAATTAAATTCTGTGACCAACCTTCCCTGCTGTTAATAACATTTATTATACTTACACATGCTATAATATAGCATAGCTTGTATGTTGTATATAATTAGTATATCATTACAGGTATGTATATGTATATAATATACATGTACATAAAATGAATACCTACTATGTTATGATGAGCTATTCTCCGGTGATAAATTGGTGCTAAATATCCTCTCTCTCCTACCTTTGTTTGAATGATTGTATCAAGAATCCCAAGTAAAGATCCAATGCATCAGTGTTGGTATTAAATACAGTAGAGACCATGTGTGGACGGGACCATTTACCCACTGATAAGTAGCCAGGACTGCACTGAGCAACTTCACGCCTGTTTTCCACGAGGCAAGACTGCATCACTCAAAGCATTGTCTGCTGGGTTCTATGACATCAATGAATTTCTCTCATCTCCCTGTGGGATCCGGACAAGGTGTTATTCTAGCACATACCTGCGGTCCTTGTTACTAAGGTAAATACATCACTTGCGGGTTAACAGGAAAAAAACACGAGGGCATCATTGGTTTTACTAAATAAGCACCGAGAATATTGGAACAGGTCTCGGCAGATCATACGTGGAGTGGTCTTGTTTGGACTTGAAGAGGACTTATAGAAGAAATGGTTATAGAGAGAGAAAGAGAGATTGGGTGGAATCAGTGGACTGATGCAGTGTGGAATTATTTTTTAATGGAAGTATTTTGAAATAAGATGGATTAAAATTAAAATATTGGAATAGGTAGGATTAGATTGTGTTTAAGTAGGATTCTGTTGAAATAAGATGGATTAACATTTAAATATTGGAATGGGTAAGATGAGATTGTTTTCTAAACGGAATTGTGTTGAAATAAGATGGATAAAAAAAATTAAAATATTGGAATGGATAGGACGAGATTGTTTTTTAAATGGAAAATGTTTTGAAATAAGAGGAATTAGAATTAAAATATTGTAATAGGTAGGGTGAGATTGTGTTTAATTGGAAATGTGTTAAAATAAACAGGAACCAATTAAAATATTGGAGTGGGTAGGATGAGATGGTGTTTTAATGGGAATGTGTTAAAATGTGATGTATAGTAATTAAAATAAAAGACATGGAATGGGTTGAGTGAAATTGGGTTTAAATGGATTGTATTCAAAGAGGATAGATAGTAACTAAAATAATGGAATTGAAATGGAAGGAGATGGAATTGTTTTTAAATGGAAATGAGTTAAAATAGGATGGATGATAACTACAATAATGAAGTTGGAGTGGGTCAGATGAAATTGTGTTTAAATGGAAATGTGTTAAAAGTGGATTGCTTTAAAATATGGTATGGTAACTAAAATAATGGAGTTGGAATGGATGTGGTGGAATTGTGTTTATTTAAATGGGATTGTGTTCAAATACATGTAGGATAAATGTTGACTAAAATAATTGAGTAGATTGGGTGGGATGGAATTGTATTATGTATTATTGTGGGATAGGTTGGGGTTGAGTGGGCCAGGATCGGGTTGAGTGGGATAGGATGGGATTGAATAGGATTGGATGGGTTGAGTGGGATTGGATGGGTTGAGTGGGATTGGATGGATTAAGTGGGATTGGATGGGTTGAGTGGGATAGGCTGGAGTTGAGTGGGATTGGGTGAGCCAGAATGGGGTTAAGTGGCATTGGATGGGATTGAAAGGGTTTGAGTAGGATTGGATGGGGTTGATTGAGATAGGATGGGGTTGAATGGGATAGGATGGGGTTGAGAGGAATTGGATGGGATGACAGGATATGGTTGAGTGTGATTCGATGGGGTTGAGTGTGATTCGATGGGCCAGGTTGAGTTTGAGTGACATTGGATGGGGTCAAGTGGGGTTGGATTGGATATTAGGATATGGTTGAGTGGGATTGGATGGGGTAGGAAAGAGTTGAGTGGGATTGAATGGGATAGGATGTGGTTGAGTGGGATTAGATGGGATAGGAAGAAGTTGAGTGGGATTGGATGGGATAGGATGGGGTTGAGTGGGATTAGATGGGATAGGAAGGAGTTGAGTGGGATTGGATGGGATAGGATGGGGTTGAGTAGGATTGTATGGGATGATAGGATAGGGTTGACTGGGAAGGATGGGGTTGAATGGGATAGGATTGGGTTTAGTGGATCTGGATGGGCCAGGATGGGGATAAGTGGGATTGGATGGGATAGGAAGGAGTTGAGTAGGATTTGATGGGATAGGATAGGGTTGAGTGGGATTGAATGGGCCAGGATGGGTTAAGTGGGATTGGATTGGATAGGATAGGGTTGAGTGGGATTTGATTTGATGATATGATATAGTAGAATAGGATTGGATGGGATGATAGGATAGGGTTGAGTAGGAAGGGTGGGATTGAGTGGGATTGGATGGTGTTTAGTGGATCTGGGTGGGATAATAGGATAAAATTGAGTGGGATAGGGTGGGGTTAAGTCAGATTGGATGGACCAGGATGGGGTTAAGTGGGACTGGATTGGATAGAATGGTGTTGAGTAGGATTGGATGGGATGATATGATAGGGTTGAGTGGGATAGGATGGGGTTGAGTGGGACTGGATGGGATTGGATGAAGTGAGATGGAATAATATTGAGATAATGGGTTGAAATAGTATAGTGTATGATGTTTTTTTTCTTTTCTTTTTATTGGGGATGTGACAGTTTGGTTATAAATCAGTAGAATACTTTATGGCCATGTCACATATGTCATTAAATGTCCCATTTTAATTGCTTAAATGTGTATTACCAGTAAGGTAATTTAAATGAAGATCAAGTACAAATAAAAATACTACCAGGTACATTTGAATAAATTTGTTAAATTTTAGATGACAAATATCAGCTAAATTTGATTACCCTTTTATTGAACTGAGCATTTATTTTTCATGTACAAATAAAAATACTACCAGGTACATTTTAATAAATTTGTTAAATTGTAGATGACAAATATCAGCTAAATTTGATTACCCTTTTATTGAACTGAGCATTTATTTTTCATGTACGAATAAAAATACTACCAGGTACATTTTAATAAATTTGTTAAATTGTAGATGACAAATATCAGCTAAATTTGATTACCCTTTTATTGAACTGAGCATTTATTTTTCATGAATATATTTGAAATCATCTTGTGAATAGCATAATATGCTATATGATAATTGCTACATTTAGTATTGACAATGAAAACCCCATCAGCAAAGGGTCATGTTTAAGCTCTTTTCCACATGCAGAATACAGGGTTAGCTATGGCATTCACTAAATTTGCCAATTATTGAACATTTTAAAAACAATAATTGGTGAAATTTATTTTAATTTGGCAAAATCAAAACTAGCACAGGACAGAGCTCATTGGAATAAGTACAGATGTGATGACATGCACTCATGAATCACTGTTAAAACAGTGATGATACCTGGTGGGTGGGTAAAAGGTGAGCATATCCTGCCCCACCAGTGACACCCATCATGAGTACTTTCACCACCGCTGTCAAGTTCGTCACTTCATCTAAGACGATGAAAAAATTAGTGTGCAGAAGTTTCATAAAGACAGTCACAAATGTATTCAGTTGTCAACCAGATATACAGTTGAACATTAGTTCCTCTTTTGTTCAGTGTGTAGTAATTTAACTAGATCACTGCAAAGAAATAACCACTTTATAGAATGGGAAAATCATTATTTATTTATTTACTACCTGATAGTGAGATATGAAGTATGAAAATTAATTGGTCAAACCCAGCTGTCCCAGCCATAAAGAGTTCACTTCCTAGTATATGTAACCCAGTTATGTGAAGCTAACCAAACAGGTATTGATGGAATCAGTGGGAAGTACATGTATATAGTTTCATGATAAAGAAACTTTTCCGGTGCAATAACAAAAACAATTCAGATCAGTTGTATAGTCAGTTGAGACAATGTCGGTTTCAAAGATGAAAGAACTCGTACACTTCTTTCAGATTTAATAACCGAGATCGGGTTAGACCTCTGAAAAAGGAAAATCAATATATTATGTGCTTATAACCTCGTCTTGAAATAATTCAACAACCGATGATGACAAACTATTGGCAAGACATCCTCCGATGTTTGTCCCATGGGCTTTCAATGTCTTTGCTGTTCAGCATGGATTTATGAAAATGATATAAAGAATTTATTGATTGGGCAAAAAACAACATTTTTGTTAGATGAACTACCCGTTACTTATAATTGTAGTTTGTTTTCAAGTTTGCTTTATTTTTATTTTTTTAATATATACAATGTAATTTAAAAATTTATAAAATGAAGTGATACATAAATATTGTTAGTTCAGTCAAAATATTTTCACAAAAACATTTCTCAGTTAACATGTAAAAAAAAATTGTAGAAAAGTACTATACTACACTATACTACAGGATTTTTTGTCAGGGTCCCATGGTTGATGGAATTGGGAAAATTAGCATGATTTTAGTCATAATTGGGAATTTATCAGAATAGATTTAATTTCCAAAATATTAATAATTTGTCACCAAATTGTCAATTTATAGTCTGGAAATTGGGAATTTTCAGTAGCATTTGCATTTGGGAAGGGGCCAATGATCGGTACCGCATAATGCCAGAATAAATCCCAGACACTACGAATAAGTAACAAGTAATTCAACCTCCACTAATGAGTTAATTAAACGACAGTCTTTCTACGAAATGAACCAACATGGAAAGTTCCACTAGCTACTGCTAGTAGGAACAAACATCAGATAAAAAACAATGTAATTATCACCTAGTGAAGAACACCCAATAACCGATGTGTATTTTTTGTGCTGGGGTGTCGTTAAACATTCATTCATTCATTCTAGTGAAGAAAACCTGAATTTGACTACACATTACCTAACTGATCATAGTATTTTCTGCCCAGCTTAAACACTGTTATATTCCCCTCAGCTAATACAGTTTATTTGGTTTCTTCTGAAATCACATGGAATAATAGTCATTATTATTCTAATTAATAGCATTAAATTAGGGAAACTGTATCAATGCATTCATGATTGGGTTGCGCGCAAGCCAACAACATGGCTATAACATCTACTCTGATATCGGTGGACTGTAAATACTCAATTATTCTTCAGCCACTGACAATAAACAGTGAGTGTGTTACTCAATAAAAACCCTTGCCCGTGATACGACTGACTGCGCCATCTATCTGGAGATAAAAGACATAATGCATACTGATGAAAAAGAAAAGGAATGGATGTTTAATGACACGTCAACACACAACTCTGATACCATTGGCTATTGGGCATCTAGTATATAGAATGTTCGACACGTCTTCGTTCGTCCTGGTTAGGGTTTCTGCCATAAGTCAGAACTCATGTCCAATGCGCAGTTGGACTATTTGGGATATTTCTCATTCCAGCCAGTGCATCATGGCTGGTATATCAAATATGAGTCTATGGGATGGTGTATATAAAAGAAAGAAAGAAAGAAATGTTTTATTTAACGACGCACTCAACACATTTTATTTACGGTTATATGGCATCGGACCACACAGATTTTGAGAAGAAACCCACTGTCGCCACTACATGGGCTACTCTTTCTGATTAGCAGCAAGGGATCTTTTATTTGCACTTCCCACAGGCAGGATAGCACAAACCATGGCCTTTGTTGAACCGGTTATGGATCACTGGTCGGTGCAAGTGGTTTACCCATTGAGCCTTGCGGAGCACTCACTCAGGTTTTGGAGTTGATATCTGGATTAAAACTCCCATACCTCGACTGGGATCCGAACCCAGTACCTACCAGCCTATAGACCGATGGCTGGTGCATATAAAAGATCCCTTGCCACTAATGGAAAAAGATTGAACAGGTTTCCTCTTTAAGACTGTCAGAATTACCAAATGTTTGACATCAATTATATCAATAGATCAATATGCTCTAGTGGTGTCCTTAAACAAAACAAACGTTAACTTTCATGCCCAAGGCAAACATCCTCTGAGCTTGGTGAATATGAGTGTAATAAAGAGTATCCTACTTTTGGTCCAGAAAAAAATTGGTAATTCTGACTTGTAGTCATCAGAAGAAACCCACTGATGCAGCAAGGTATCTTTTATATGCACTTCCCCACAGACAGGAAAGCACATAACATGGCCTTTGACCAGTTGTGGTGCACCAGTTGGAACGAGAAAAAAAACAATCAGTTGAATGGATCCACTGAGGTGGTTCGATCCTGTGACATAAGCACCTCAAGCGAGCACTCAACCGACTGAGCTAAACCCCCCACCCTCGTTCCACTATATACTACACTATGTAGGCTACTCTGGTAAATGGCAAGCAATGTTTTATATTCTCAGCCCAGACTGGCTGGTAATGTTGGGAATTGGTTGGAATTTCATCATCAATCAACAGTTATAATCAGTTTGCACCAGCTGATCAACTTTCCATTACACAATGGGTTAGAATTATAAGAAGATAACAAGGATTTGAATTATAAAGACAATGCACCTATAGTCATGTTCAATGGTAGAGACCTTACAAATTGCAAATTTTATGTTTAATAACTATTTCCATGTCTCTTTTCTTTATGTGCACGTGAAGGAAATGTTTTATTTAACGATGCACTCAACACATTTTATTTACGGTTATATGGCGTCAAACATATGGTTAAGAACCACACAGATATTGAGAGAGGAAACCCGCTGTCGCCACTTCATGGGCTATTCTTTTCAATTAGCAGCAAGGGATCTTTTATATGCACCATCCCATAGACAGGATAACTCATACCACTGCCTTTAGTATACCAGTCATGTTGCACTGGCTGGAGCAAGAAATGGTTCAATGGGCCCACCGATGGGGATCGATCCCAGA
Source organism: Gigantopelta aegis (assembly GCF_016097555.1). Taxonomy (NCBI): domain Eukaryota; kingdom Metazoa; phylum Mollusca; class Gastropoda; order Neomphalida; family Peltospiridae; genus Gigantopelta; species Gigantopelta aegis. The sequence goes on along the minus strand of NC_054704.1, from coordinate 33,419,389 downwards.
CCGACCACGCATCAAGCACTGGGCTACGTCACGCCCATTATGTACAATGAAAACAAACCCAACATATACTTACATCAATTCCATAACTAAACTGGGTGAATAATTACAGTTAACATTTCCCCACACAATTGATTGTAGATTTTTATAATCGATCATCACATCGGTAGAACTGAACTGATCAATTGTTTTATTAATAATAGATCATGGGAAAATTACTACTTGTTGGATTAAATGGTTATCAAGAAGCAATCTTTTATATTCGCATCCCACAGTTTGTTTGGATCGAATTGTTAACAGTTAAAAGGATTTTTTTGTTGTCAATACCTCTGCACATTTTAAATTACAATTATTTGGTGTCTAACATAAGGTTATTTTGACATATAGGCTATTCCCACCAAATAAGCAACAAGGGATCGTTATTATGCATTTTTCCATAAGACAGTATCTTGGATTGTGTGTCCACTAAAAGAGGCTGATGTGCCCATCCTCTAGATGTAAGTCCCACTCTTTTTCTATAAAGATATAATTTTTCAGTTTTTACAATGGTGATAATGTAATTTTTCAGTTTTCACACCTACAACAACCATTACTGCATTAAAAAGCATTGCAGTGGTTTGTTTTTTGCAAAATGTTCAAGATCTACAGTACACATTACAGTTATGTAGCTCTATAGCTGGTGCTAATGGATTAAACCAACTGCGTAGCAGAGAAATCATTTTGTTTTAGCCAGTTTTCAGATATATAGACTATTTATTTGAAAATTATTGAAAAGTGTCTAATTTAAACAACATCGGATACTAAATGTATTGGGAAATGAACCCAGTACCTACCAGTGTTAAAACTGACCATGGTGCCATGGAAGAAGGAAATGTTTTATTTAATGACGCACTCAACACATTTTATTTATGGTTATAAGACGTCAGACATATGGTTAAGGACCACACAGATATTGAGAGAGGAAATCTGCTGTCGCCACTTCATGGGCTACTCTTTTCGATTAGCAGCAAGGGGTACATTTATATGCACCATCCCACAGACAGGGTAGTACATACCACAGCCTTTGATATACCAGTCGTGGTGCACTGGCTAGAACGAGAAATAGCCCAATGGGCCCATCGATGGGGATCGATCCCAGACCGACCACGCATCGAGCGGGCGCTTTACCACTGGGCTATGTCCCACTGCTATGGTGCCATGGAGTCCAGTCTTGGAAATCCATCATTTGAAACCCAGCTTGTGGCAGATGACTGAAAATCGGTAGATGAGATGTGACTCTAATCTGTGATTACATTTTTATGACTTTCTATTATCTTAACCCTGCAATCTCCACACTGGCTTTATTGGTTTATACCTCATGTGGCCGTCCTATCTGATGGCTGGCATCACCATCACTGAATACACTTTATTCCCTTATTACTAATAAAAATGGACATGTCTATCTTCAATTGACAAAGTGGATATCAATGTTAATCATGTTGTTAGCATATATACAATGAATTAAAATTATTTATATATCTAGATTGTACAGACAGACATAGATTTGGGTCTAACAGAATGTGTGTAAGCGTGCCAGTGAGCATGAGCCAGTGTGGGATCAGACAAACAGTATTTGGGTTCATGCATGTATTGTGGTAATTTCTTTCTTTTTTTCAGTCTAACCATAAATATAGTAACCTATTGTATCATATTTAAAAAAAAAAAAAAATCAAAATAAAATTAAAAAATATATATATTCTTTTTACAATTTTCAGAGAACAATGAATCACATGGCTTGACCTTTTTCTTTGAATTTGTTTTAACACAACTAACTTATATAAAACAACCAATGCAGATTATTTACATGCCTTACACAAGACATTATATTTATACTTCATTTATTATTTTGTATGTATTGTTAACTTAATTGTATTATAAGGTCATTGTCATTTAAGGGAATCTCAACCCTAAAATGACCATATTAATCTGAAGATTTTTTTTTTGATTTTTTGATTTTTTTAAAATCCAGATTCTGAAGAGGTGACCATACCAGATGGTGCCAAACATATATCTTCACTTTAACTTGTCATGTGGCATTTTCACAAATTTAAATATTTGTGCTCAGCTCTTAAAATGTTTTTAATTATGAATCCTTTCAAGCTATTTACATATTGGGCAATAGTTTGTCTAAATCATTGCTAATTAGACATCTTATGTGCAATCTAATAAAATTATTTCATGCCAGAATATTTAATTTCCCTTGCCACAAAAGTATATATCAAAGGCCATGGTATTTGCTACCCAGTCTGTGGGTTGATGCCTATAAAAGATCCCTTGCTGCTAAGGGGAAAATGTAGCTGGTTTTCTAACTAAGAATATATGTCAAAGTTACCAAATGTTTGACATCTAATTACTGATGAGTAATAAATCAATGTGCTCTAGTGGTGGTGTTGTTAAACAAAACTTTAACTTTGCCTCAAAAGTTTTCTTTCTCTATTTTGGACTAGAATTCATAGATATAAGAAATATACGTATTTAAAGGGACATTCCTGAGTTTCCTGTAATTTTAAAGATGTAATCGACTAACAGAGACTTTTTAACGATTGTAATTACATATCAAATACATTTTTCTGCATAAAATATTAGTAGCTGTATATTAAACGTGTTTCTGATCATTCTAATATTTTTACTAGGTTAAATTTCATTTTATTTCCTAAAATATTTTTTTTTTGTACGTACGAAATTATTTGAAGACAAAATTCAGTTTGGGCTTCTTACAAATATTAAGACAACCAGAAACACATTGAATATACAGACACTGATATCCTAAACAAGAAAATATATTTAATATGTAAATTTAATCGTAGAAATATTTTATTAGTCGGAAACATCTTACAATGCAGCAGACTCAGGAATGTCCCTTTAAGTACAATATTTATAGGTGGTACATGTTATAGGACATGCTCAATTCAATCACGCAATAATTTCTTCAGACCACTAAATTACGTTAATTTGGAAAACATCATCTACAAATAAACCTTAATCTTGTGTCATTTGTAGATTTGCCACAAAGCACATAAAATAGAAAGTGTTCAACTTAATGTCATAGCTAATATCTCATTTAGCCACTGCTGATTTAAAAATAGATTTTCCCGATAACCAATTACACAAAGAGGAACCGAAGATGGGAAATGATGTTATGTCATGAAAGCAGACTATCAGATTTGGTCAATCCATATATAGATGGCCCAAGTTGATAGAAGGTGTCGGATACTTGGATAATGTGGGTATTAACGTTTTGCTTACTGCTGCAAGGAGAGGTATCCCATGGTCCTTGACATGGGCAAATTATTGTAACTATTTTGGGACGGTTTCAATAATTTTAATTACTAGTATGATAATGGGGCGATACTGATTCGAAATTAGATTGAAATGTGGGGATTCCACCAGGCAGCGGCTCCTACCAACAGTGGCTAGGAAAGATATCACACTGGATAGAATTTCCTGCCGGCAGCATGCAGAGAGTTAATTTAATCTTCAATCAAATATCCCGATAGGGTTCAGTTTGAGATGGACATTTCATGGCAAAACAGTCTGTTATTGGAACTTAGAATCATCACAAGTGCTAATGGAATGTGCTGTTCATTACTCTTGAAGCAGTGATGTTCAATTCACGTGGCACACTCGAATGTATGGTTTGGTAAACAGAACATAGACCAATTGATTCAATTTGAATGTAATACACTCACACCAACAACATTGACTTAGGGTTGGTTAACTCAGTGCAATTAATTCATTTCCAAAAGATAAGCCACAGTGTAAACTGTTTTTGTACCATGCTTGGGTTGTTTTCCTGTTAACAAAAGTGTGCAATAAATCAGTATAACCGCACACTTTTTAAACTCCACCTCTCTCTGAGCCAAACTTTCTTGTGGTGTCATGCAACATCACTGGTGGGCATTGTGCAAGTAAGAAAGAATGAAAGAAATGCTTTATTTAATGACGCACTCAACACATTTTATTTACGGTTATATGGCCTCAGACATATGGTTAAGGACCACACAGATTTTGAGAGGAAAACCGCTGTTGCCACTTCATGGGCTACTTTTTCCGATTAGCAGCAAGGGATCTTTTATTTGCGCTTCCCACAGGCAGGATAGCACAAACTATGGCCTTTGTTGAACCAGTTATGGATCACTGGTCGGTGCAAGTGGTTTACACCTACCCATTGAGCCTTGCGGAGCAATCACTCAGGGTTTGGAGTCGGTATCTGGATTAAAAATCCCATGCCTCGACTGGGATCCGAACCCAGTACCTACCAGCCTGAAGACCGATGGCCTAACCATGACGCCACCGAGGCTGGTAGGTGCAAGTCAGTTACTGCATAAACGTACTCATGATATGCATTGGTTATTGTACAGTTTTGATTTTTTTTTTAATGACCAAAGACAGACCCTTGTGCTATTGTACTCAGGACTATCGGCTGTCAATTAAAACATTGAAAGTGTGCAATAACCATGCATATCACTCATAAATCTATGACATTTAAAAAAAAATTGTTTTACATATAAAAGATCCTTGCTACTAATCAAAAAGAGTAGCCCATGAAGTGGCGATAGCGGGTTTCCTCTCTCAATATCTGTGTGGTACTTAACCATATGTCCAATGCCATATAAACATATATACAATATGTTGAGTGCATCGTTAAATAAAACATTTTCCTTCCTTTCTTCCTTTCTTTTCTCTCCTTTGACTTCCATTTCATTTCTTCCCAATCTGGCAGCTCCTCCTATGTTTTAACGTCTTTTGCTGTCCACCTCCACATCCCATGTAGATCTGTATGGTTGTCTTTTAGTCTGTTATGGATGGTCTTTCACTGGTATACCATGTACACATCAAAAATGACAGTACATCATTGATTAGTTATAAAGTTGAGATCTGTTTGATTGCTTCATTGCAGAGTTAAAGCAATTACCGGTAGTTTCTGTGATTCTGTATCTATAATATTCCAGTGGTCAAAACAATTCACATGAGGATGACACTTGGTGGTCTTCCCGCCATATATCACTTGTGCCATTATAATTACCAACAGTGTTCTGATCTTGAGTTTATTTTTTTTACTGATTGCCAGTAGCAGTTCCAACTGGCAGTAGTGAGTGAGAATTTCCCTATTACCTCAGTTGGTAGAGGACTAGACTCTCACACTGAGGGTCTCTGATTTGAATCCCCTCAGTGGACTGTAACTGTGCATTCTTAACACATTCATTTTAATTTACGCTGTTGCTTTTATCAAGTTACGGATCAGGCATGTTATCTGGTCTGCTTCCAAGACAGATGGTAGGTTAGTGGTTAGTGAGAGAGAAATTGGTGTAATAACCTTACACATTCACTTTGTACACACACTTTGAGTTTAAGATATGAACTCCGCACCTACAGGGAACTCAGCACCTACCAGTCTGAAACCCAGTAACTTAAGTTAGCTTAGTTTATGACTGTTCCGTAATATATCACAAAGATGGAATGGAAGGCAGTGTTTGTTCTAATATATCCACCTTCCACCAAAACGTTTATATCCCAAGTATGCATAGAAAGAGTTAGTACATGAAAATACATTAAATTGTCTTGGACCATACCAGGGTAGATTATACACATATAAGAATAGCAATACTGGGAAAAGAAAAGGGTTGTTTAACAAAACCTCTGCACATTTTAAACCAATGCTTACCTATGGTTATTTTGACACTTGATTGAAATAGAAAAAAAGACAAGTCCATAGAGGGTGATCGATCCTATGACCCGTGGCACCTCAAGCAAGCACACTGCCACTAAGCTTTATCCACCACCACAGTCCTTGGAGATGTGTATTCCCTAGCACCTTCCAAACTCAGACCATATGACATATTACTAGTACACCACGCAGTGCACTATACATGTTAATTATAGATTTTTATATTGATCACTGCGGCAGTAATTGCTATAGAACCATTTTATCGTTTCCAAATATTTATTAAAGAAAGGATAGAAAGAATATTTGACAGAAATTGTATTCAAGGTACAGTAATTAAACAACAAAACAGCTCTTGGCAATAAAAGAACAAAGTTAACTGAGAATGAATTGCTGCATGCATAAATCAATTGATTTATTACTGAAGGGTGTTAATAATTCAAACTGAAGCTTTATTCAACACAGTTGCTGTGTGATTCGTCACCTATTTTACCATAGCAGCAATTGTATGGTCATTTTCTGTTGGCGTTGTTTAGTACAGTGTTATACAGGGGTGTGGTGGGTTACACTTGTTTTCAATACTCATATTGCTAATGAATGAAAAAAACTTCACATATAAATGGATATCTGAAAGCGGTACTGAGCCAAATGACTGGTTGTAGATTTAAAAAAAAAAATTCATTTTGATACAGAAAACTAAATGCAGTCAATGTCAAAATGAGTGTTCATGAAAATGCACAAGGATTTGATCATTTAAAAACATGCCTATAAACAATTCACATAAACATACAGGAATGAAGAATGTTTTATTTAACAACACACTCTACATATTTTTAATTACGGTTACCATATATAATATGGCATTGGACATATGTTGAGGACCACAGAGATACCATGTATGGCATCGGACATATGTTGAGAACCACAGAGATATCATGTATGGCATTGGACATATGTTGAGGACCACAGAAATACCATGTATGGCATTGGACATATGTTGAGGACCACAGAGATACCAAGTATGGCATTGGACATATGTTGAGGACCACAGAGATACCATGTATGGCATCGGACATATGTTGAGGACCACAGAGATATCATGTATGGCATCGGACATATTTTGAGAACCACAGAGATACCATGTATGGCATCGGACATATGTTGAGGACCACAGAAATACCATGTATGGCATTGGACATATGTTGAGAACCACAGAGATACCATGTATGGCATCGGACATATGTTGAGGACCACAGAGATAATGAAAGAGGAAATCTACTGCATTATAGTGTTAGGAATTTAGGTAGTTGCTACATTGATGGACATTCCTTTTTAGTGCATTATTAAGCAACAGTATAGTGCAGAGAACATTTGTTTTCAAATGTTTGATTAACAGCATGAGCTATCAGCTTGGAAATTGATCGGCAACTTGTTCTTAACATTACATAATTGTGTAGCTATCTGTGAAACGTGTGTAGTGAATCATGCCACAATTATATTGGTAGGATTGGGCTCATTTGTTCTATGTTAATTACTGGCATATTTCAGCTTGGTTCAATTCATTGGTAGACATCTGTGGATTCCTTCAGGCAGTCCAGGCCATTGTACATGTATGGTTTCTCAGTTCCAAATTAACCTTCAATCAATATGTTGTTCAGACAATCACATAAAAATGTTTCTCATTTTATTTGGAAGAAGATTCCATGGGAATTTTAATTGAATGCTCTGTGGCTTTGTGTCCTCTGTGTGTGTAGCAAAACATTTCATTGCCACAGAAACCAATCTGGACAAAGCCGAAATTAACTAAGTGTTGTTTAATGACCAGTTTTACGTGCACAGCCTCACTTTATTCCTTAATTCTCTTATTCTTTATTGTGGACTATAACCTAATCATTGGGCATGTTTGAAGATTTAAGCATGAGCTGTGTTGGTCTCCGGGTTTTTAAACTTCTGTGATGGACCTGGACATATCATCTTTCACATCATTGATCTGTGAAATTGGGCCTTGCCACCCATCTGAATCTGATGTCGCTGGAAGGTGCAATACAGTGTAGCTAATCAGGAAATTCAAGACGTAATGCAGTTTTGTCTAGCCCTAGCAGAGCTCTTCTTTATGGATTGTTGATTATTCTCATCAATGGAGACTATTCCCTTACTTTGGTTTGTCTTACTAAGTTAGTTCCTGTGGGTCTGGACAATGATGTTTTGGCAAATTTGTCTGATATAAATGTCTAGCAAGGATTTGGACTAGCTAATAAGTGGATTATACAGACTGGAGCTATTGACAGGAGACTTTGGGAGGTGTCAGAGTACAGCCAATACGATCACAGAGCATGGAGTCTTCTGGGACTCCACACTGTTGTTTGAAAGGTTTGGTCTGATGTTGTTTTTACAGTACATTCATATCCCAATATCCCAACAGACTCAAGTTGTCCTTTAAAAAACCCCAATTCTTCCCATAAAGTATTTTCAAGAGGCTTAAATAGGATGTTCATTATTTTTTTAAATGGATGCTGTTTTAGAAAAATATGTACATGTAGCTATATCGACAGAATGCAGTACAGTGTACAATTTTAAGCATTAAGTGTAGGTGGTGATCCACTAAAAATGTCTGCCTGCTGCCTACATGATAATGATGATGTTGATGATGATGATGCTCAATGGATATATTATTTGCCTAAGACTTGGACTGAACCTCAGAGATGTGATACCATACGTTACATGATCAATTCACTTTAATTTGCTATGTCAAAGTTGCCTTTAATGGTATCTTCCCAACAAAATTATTTATTAACTTTTGCTTTAAGGTAGTACTAAACCAAATAACTTCCGGCTGGGTCAAAGTTCGAGATGCACCGAACTTTTGATAGAGAAGTGAACACCACAAGTCCTGTGATTGGTTATAAATGTGAGTGTGTTGGTTGTAAAAAATAATAGTTTCATCTGGGTAAAAAAAAAAGTGCAATTTTATTTCATCTAGTACCAATGTGTCAAGTAGCCTTGTGCTTGAAACATGTATGGGGTACCTGTAAAAAAAAGTACTCGAATGTTGTGCGAAACTAGGGTAGTCATAGACGCTACCCGTTATCACAGAAACAAGCAGCTTGACCCCCATTTTTTTCTGATTCACTTTAAATGTAAGGGGTGGTAGTATTTATATCCGTGGCATTTATGTCGGTTGATACGTTGCAGGTAGGAGTTTTAGCCACATATGTTACTATTTTCGTCTATGGGATTTGATTTGGTAGTATACACCCTATAGCACATATTCAGTGCATAATAAAAAATATTATGATTTTGTCATTTTATTTAATTAAACTATACTGGTTGATTAATTAGCCATCACTCGATCATGCAAGTTCACAATGACCTTGACCTTGACAATGATCTCTGTACATGGCTCTGAATGGAGTTTGAATCAAAGTTAGCACTGAAGAAAGGTTGGTTTTGGCCTATAATTCATACTGTAAAGATTTCAATAATTTCTTTTTACATGGTATTTGACTTGCCATATACAACTGCTCTTAAATATGGTATTATATATAGGCAACCTGAACTAAGATTTTAATAGCAATTTATCTTTATATTAAAAATAGCATGTGCCAATAATGGGTTAATGTCTTTAGTTTCCATTAACATTGTTAATTTTTTATGTATGAAATTCTGAAAACTCAAATTTGTAAAGAAGTTGATTTTTATTGTCATTTTGACATATTTATAGGGTGCTAAGTTATATTTTAGACAAATTTGTAGTTTTATGCAAAATTTAAAGTAAATTTGAAGAAAAACTTTACCAAAAACATAATTAAATTTGTTGTCACTATTGTGCCTTCTGTTCTTATTTGTACTTAACAATAAGGTTGTTAAACATATACTTAGATCTCCAGATCATTTTTTCTTTCTTAATAATCACTTAATTAGCTCTCATGAAAAGCATTTTGAGTTTATACTAGATTCAGAACCAATTTTTTCAGATTTGATTATCTGCCTTGGATTAAGTTGATAATTTATTTTATTGTTAAAGCTGTATTACCTAATGTTACTAGCTAAATAAAATGCTGGATTACAGATTGTAGGAATACATCTAATGTACATATTGTATTCATCCGGATTAGAAAATAATGCAAGAAAATAGATGTTCGGGTAATTTTGTCATTTAAAAATAGTTTTTTTCAGTAATTAATCAAAATAAATGTGTTAAAGCTGCATGATTATTCCAGATATCACAACTATTAAAACCTCCAACTACAGTAGGCTATAAATAAAATATAGTCAGGAATATTGGTGGCTGCCAATAGTTTTGATGGTTCATTATGAAAATCAGCATGGCCGATGGATTTGAAATTCCCACACCTGGTAACTTGAAGACACCCACACCCAGCATACAGGATTTCCTCCCAACACTAATGTTCAGGACATTAAGTCATTACTTCATACAGGTACAGTCATGTTTGTGTTTCCTTCCTCAGACAGTGTATTTTTTTAATACTTATATTTCTTTGATGTGCCTGTTAAGGTCTTCATAATCTAGGGGTCAATCAAGTGCATGCGTTTTAATGGAATTCTTTAAAGGGGTAGAGGTACTCTGACTATCTTTGTTGTCTACATATATACCTGAGTACACACACCCAACAGACAGTAAATATCTTCAGGAGTTTTATTTTAAAACATTTTGTTGTTTAATATGACATATTGCATTTGTACAAAACTATATGCAATATATATGCTTTTTGAGGTGTACATTATATTAGGTTGCACTGTAGAAACAACAGTTTCAGTGAGGTTGTCATAAAGACACATAGCTGGACACTTTTTGAAAAATGTATGTTATCAGTATAGGTAGTACTAAACCAAATAACTTCCGGCTGGGTCAAAGTTCGAGGTGCACCGAACTTTTGATAGAGAAGTGAACACCACAAGTCCTGTGATCGGTTATAAATGTGAGTGTGTTGATTGTAAAAAATAATAGTTTCATCTGGGTAAAAAAAAAAGTGCAATTTTATTTCATCTAGTATCAATGTGTCAAGTGCTTGAAACATGTATGGGGTACCTGTAAAAAAAAGTACTCGAATTTTGTGCGAAACTAGGGTAGTCATAGACGCTACCCGTTATCTCAGAAACGAGCAGTTTGAACCCCATGTTTTTTCTGATTCACTTTAAGTGTAAGGGGTGGTAGTATTTATATCCATGGCGTTTATGTCGGTTGATACGTTGCAGGTAGGAGTTTTAGCCACATATGTTACTATTGTCGTCTATGGGATTTGATTTGGTAGTATACACCCTTAAAATAAAAACATTATAACTTCAACTATACAAATTATAACCAAATACAATTGACTACATGTAGTAGAAAACAAAATCATTGGAGAATCCTTTAGTGGATGATCAACAGAACTGGGAGTGTTCAGTTGAATTGAATACTTAGTAACGTTATGCTAGGCTATGTTGCTGGCAAGTTCGCTGTCTTTGTGCAACACATCTGTCTCTGACAGACCTATCTAGTAGCTTATCATACTTTATGTGTTGTTGATTTCATAAGATTTGTTACATTGTGACAAGACCGGAATCTAGTCAAACTGAACATGACTTAATACAGAGAAGTTTTAAAAAACAGAAGTTGGATCACCACATTAAATTGTGTAACCTGACAGAAACACAGAAATGGATGATACTGCACCTGTTAAAGATTACTTGTTTGAAAATTGCTGAAATTATATTGATTTTTCTCTGGATAGTTTCCACTGATCTCTATTAAGAAATACAGTTCAGTTTAAATTTGTTCTGAGAGCTTAATATTAAAAAAATATAGTTTTTAGGTAGATACATAGGTATGATAATTCAGTTTTCTTCTTTAACATTCAGTCAAGTATTACAGTTGATGCTTAAACACTTAACTACCACTGAGGTGCATGTAACTTTTTTTTCTCTTTTTTTTTAATAATTTAAGAAACAATCTTTTTTTTAGGTAGTGTTATATCATTGCATCTGCTATCTGCATGGACAGATCTTTAATACCAGAAGTATTATACCATATCTTTTGGAGGAACACACACATCCTACATGCTATGTACTGTAAAGAGAAGTGCTATTTGCTTGAGTTTTTTGTACAAGAATACACTTACGAGCTGTCAGGCAATAAGCAGTTGGATTTGGTGTGAACCACAGTTTCTCATGAACTCACAGTACTATCTGTCTACCCTGCCTACAAAGTACCAGTACATGTCGAATGTTCAACTAACCCTGGCATTCAATGGGCATACTCAAAAAGATATTAATATGAATAATATTAATGTGACAAGAACATAATTAGTAGCCTCTTAATATATAAAATCATTTTAACTTTTCTTTTGTTGCAATGGTAACAAAATTTAAATTGATTCATGTTTTGGCTTACCTTAATATTGAAAGAAGCATCCAAACTCTCTCTTATATTATATGGTTACAATGGTAACAAAATTTAAACTAATTTATGTTTTGGCTTACCTTAATATTGAAGAAAATATCCAAACTCATAACCAGTATATGTTTCCGATCCTAGAATTAGCACCTGAATGTACATGTCGGTAATAAAAAATATATTACTATATTTCTTTTTATATATTTTTTTTGTCCTGGAAATCACACTCAAAATATAGGTTAAAAGATTACCTAGCGTATGCATACAAATCCAATTTTGTACTTTTGTTCTGTCTTTGTTTATTGTTGGTGGTAATGTAGCACAGTTGTTTATTCTTGTGTAAACCACATGTGTTGTTCCTACTGTGTGTACGAGAATTAAAATCAACTGGGCATGATTCATTTTGTGGTATCAATAAAAGGAATGCGGCCCACGCCATAGACACATATACACAATTACAAAGAGATTTTGTGGTCTATATTGTTAGTTTTCTTATGCAGTTACATGCATATTATGGTTGGAGTAATATCAAAATTTCTTTAGATGTGAGTTTTGTGCATAGAACTGGAAAATTGTGTACGCATACAAATTACCTTAAAGACCCAGACCCAAGTTTCAACCCTTGAAAAAGGACAATAAGTTTTGTTAATCTACAAACCTGTAACACATTTGGATAAAGTTACAACAGAGTGAAACAAGAGTCTGTGACGTTGAAATGGGCAAATTCACTTAAAAAATAGACTAGAGCTTGTCTCTCCATAACCATTACTTCAGTTGTATGGAACTGGATAGTCGAAACAATAAAATATAAGTAATGTTTGATTTCAGTGATCATAAATGGCTCTAATAGTGAAAAATATGTCTTAGTGTTTAAAACCTAACGTCTGCCCTTTTAATGTCCAATTTCAATTAACAAAAACGACTCTTATTAATAGTGAAAGAAAAGTGCTGCAATGTTTAAAAACTAGTAGGGTCTGTCAAATTAAATGTTACTAGTTCGTATGCATGGTAATCATGAAAATGTTATAATTTCCTGACTCTGCTATCCTATAGCAAATATATCTATTTGAGGATATTAATTATTATGGAGGCATGAAATTCAAAAGTTCCTTTTGCAGCTTGGTTATTAAAACCTTTCTTGCTTTACCTTTTCTGAAAATAAATTATAATACAATGTATCGAGTACAAATTCTGAATACTACTGCATGACGTGCAAGAGATCATATGACTGATCTTTCTTACAATAAAACCTTCATAATAAGTTCCTGTTCCATTTAGTGCAAGTCTCTTTAGGCTATATGCCTTTATTCCTTTCGTCTCCTGTAGAATTTATATGTTTAATTCATTGATTAATAGAATCTTATCACCGTTGTGAGGAATAGATAAGGCAATTTCAACCCTTGGGACAAAATGTTTACCAAGGCCCTTACAAAAACACTTTGTCCCGAGGGTTGGAATGGCCTTATCTATACCTCACAATGGCAATTGATTCTTTTTCTTGCCCATTTAATTACAGATTAAAACTTTAATTTTGTATTCTACGGTTTGTAAACATTTTATCTACAAAGTCATTTAATCATTTACAGAAAAATATAGTCTACATTATGCAATGACATAAAAATAAAACAACTTAACAGAATTTTTTTTTTTTTTTTAAATATTTTTAAAACAATGATCAGATGAGAAATGGCAACTTGGGGAATAAATAATTCAATTAATTGTTTAAAAATATGACTTATGACGTCAGGCATATTATAGAAATTGTCTAGCTCTGGAGGGCCAGACAGATTTATCTAGAATGGTGCAAAAGCTGGCTTCTTCATTTCAGTGGATAAGAATAAGGTATCTCTCCACAATTGTTCGTACGTTGCCGAGAATACAAACATTAGCCTATGTAGCAATTAAACCAGAAAAACAATGTTTACCTGTCTGGTTTTAGATGAAGAGAGTAGCCCCTGTGACATCATTATTCTCCACATGGAGTTTGAAATAGTACCAGTCTTTACTTAGACCAAGGGTCTGAAAAAGGACTTAACTCCCCAGAAAGCAAGCAACACATTACATGATACGGCATTCAGTTCTAGATGCAGGAATCAACTCTGTTTTTATATAATAATTATGGGAAGTGGACCACCTTTCAATATTCAGTTCATCAAGATAAATGTTTTCGACCCGTTATTTATTATTGCAATGTTTATTGCTCCAATAAATGTCAAAATGTTAAAAAACCCGGACCGTAGATGTTTACCTCAGTGAACTAAGAAACTCTATTCAATGGAACTATATTCACCCGTACAGGTCATTCATTGGATGAAATAGGATTATGGTCCCTTATCGTACTATCTTTGTTTTCCAGTGATGCGCCTTACAAAGCCGACACTGATGCCGTACCAGCCCGTGGTGTGTGAGAGCAGAGACCTGTGTGGAGATGTCTTTTTGAAGATGAACTCCAACGACCTGGCAAAACCTCGCAATCTGGATTACTTCCCTCTAGGAGACATGTTGACTCTGCCTCAAAACTTTGGGTACTTTTTATTAAAAAAAAATAAAAGATTGTTCTGATAATCCTGAGAATTGTTTTCGATGTTCAGCTAAAGTATCAATATATGACATTCACAATTACAATAAAACCTCTGAAGACTGGACACACACTGTAAACCGGAATTCCCTAAAAACCGAACGTTTTACAGAGTCCCTTTTAGAAAACCAGGACTGAACTTAACCTCTCTAAACCAGATCCCTCTTTAAACCAGACATTTGTCTTGTCCAAGGGTGTCCTGGTTTAGAGGGGTTTCACTGTATATACAATCTTGTAATATGGTGAAATGATTCTATACCAAATTTGTGACGGTTATATATTTCACCAAACTGAAAAACTATTCTTAAAAATTAGACAACTTTGAAATACAGCTTTAAAAAGAAAGAAAAAAGTTGTCCTTTTCATGAAACTTCTTCTTCCATGATGATGTCATTTTTAAAATATCCAGATCGAATCACCTCGGTGGATCCATTCAACTGATTGGATTTTTTCTCGTTCCAACCAGTGCATGACATCTGGTCAAAGGCCATGGTATGTGCTTTCCTGTCTATGGGAAAGTGCATATAAAAGATCCCTTACTGCATTAGGAAAAATGTAGCGGGTTTCCTCTGATGACTGCGAGTCAGAATTACCAAATGTTTGACATCCAATAGCCGATGATTAATTAATCAATGGTGTCGTTAAACAAAACAATATTTTTAAATTTTAAATTTTTTTTTAAATATCCACAAATTTTATTTCAGAAATATATTTCTTGGAGAGACATTTTCCAGCTACATTAGTGTGCACAATGATTCCAGCCAAACGTGTAGAGAGATTGTGTTGAAGGTAAACATTATACCAGTCTAGTTACCATATTTTCAGTAAAAGTTATTTACTTGTTGTTTAACTGGTTTGTATTAGAATTAGTTAACACAATTGCATTGATTTTTGATTTTTTTTTACAATAAAAGTACAATTAGCACATCATTATCAAAGTCTATAAATGATTTCTCATTGAAAACAAAGTTAAGTAACATTTTTCTCGTACTTTATCATAAAATTATCATGTCATTATTACTAGTGATGTTCCAATGATTGATTGTAATCAAAAGTTGATCGGTTTGGCTCTACCGATGTGATGATTGATTATAAAAATCCAAAATTGATTGTGTGGGGAAATGTTAACTGTAATTGTTCACCCAGTTTAGATGATGGAATTGATGTAAATGTGTTGGGTTTGACATTTGTCTTCATGTGTACATAAAGAAAAAAAATATATTAAAGGGACATTCCTGAGTTTGCTGCATTTTAAGATGTTTCCGACTAATAAAATATTTCTACAATTAAACTTACGTATTAAATATATTTTCTTGTTTAGAACATCAGTGTCTATATATTCAATGTTTTTCTGGTCGTCTTAATAATTGTAAGAAGCCCAAACTAGATTTTGTATTTAAATAATTTCGTACGTACAAAAAAATATATTTTAGGAAATAGTACAAATATTAGAATGATCAGAAACACATTTAATATACAGCCACTAATATTGTATGCAGAAAAATTTATTTGATATGTAATTACAATATTTAAAAGTTTGTCGATAACATCTTAAAAATTGCAGCAACCTCAGGAATGTTTCTTTAAATAAATATTAAAGGTAAAATTAGCTGTTTATAGGGTCTAGATCCTAGTTAACACCATAGTAGATGCATGATCCTTATAATTCAGTTCCTTCTTACGTTCATATAATTCTAACTGATTGTGTAATCGAAAGGTGATTAGTTGGTGCCAACCGATTATAACCAATTATCAATGATGAAATTCCAACAGTTTCCCGACACTAATTATTACACATTCTTACATTATATCTATCAGGTGATATGCTTTCATTGTGTCTAAAAGACCTTTAATACCAAATCCATTAATAGAATGCGTAGGCCTACTTGTGTGTGAAATAAGAAATTTCTGCTTGAAGTTTTAACTACTGATGACATACATTTGTATTTCAGGCTGACCTACAGACCAGTTCGCAGAGACTAGCCCTGTCCAGCATCAACTCACAACCCATACAGGAGCTGCTGTCCAATCACAGCATTGATGATGTCATACACCACGAAGTCAAGGAACTTGGAACTCATATGTGAGACCTCAGTCATCTGTGTTTGATCTCAGTTTATATGATTTGTCATGTAATGAAATAAAGAAAGAAATGTTTTATTTGACGACACACTCAACACATTTTATCTATGGTTATATGGTACCAGACACATGGTTAAGGACCACACAGATATTGAGAGAGGAAACCCGCTGTCGCCACTTCATGGGCTACTCTTTTCGATTAGCAGCAAGGGATCTTTTATATGCACCATCCCATAGACAGGATAGCACATACCACGGCCTTTGATGTACCAGTCATGGTGCACTGACTGGAGCAATGTCATGTAATGAAGAACAGTATATAACTCACTGGTTAGAAAGTTTGCCATACTCTGTCCTGATTGATACATCCGACATCTGTCAGAGGTGGCGATCAGGATGGACATGCCTGAACCTTCAGTGGATATAGGCACATAAATAGAGTTTTGGATAGTTGGTTAGTTTGCCATGGTGCTGTAGGTCACAGCATTTGTTTTACTATTTCCATTTCAACCACCACTGGTAATTCAAAGAGTCTGCCATGTACTGTCTCATCTGTGGAGAAATACTTGTAAATGATATCTTGTTGCTGATCAGTAGCTTGTATGATGGCAATGGATTCAAGATTAAGTGGTTACAATTACCATATGTTAGCTACCGATTAAACAGTGTGTTGGGGTGTCATTAAACATTTATTCTTTTGCTAGCAATGCAGCAGGAATTTAAGCTTCTGCATTTGTTACTTAGAAACCATTACAACACATCTGAGTATTACCGAGTCCACTTGGAGGCTTGTGCATTCCCCATTACTCCCCTGACTTGGCATTTAGCTCAGTGATGGGTTATTAACCTGAGGTGTGAGACACCACATGATTAATCCACTCAGTAGACTCACTGGAATTTATTTCTTGTTCCTGACAGTGCACCAGTACATGCACACTGAAGGCTGTGGAACACATCAAATCTGACAGCTACTGCTGATTAAACTGTATGCTGGGGTGTCGTTAAACGAATATTCAATTCCATGCCACACACGGCTTAACATTACTCTCTTCCTCCAAAGCCATTACAAGTGCATTCAGATATTACCACTGGAAGAAAGCACTCTTTCTGCAGTGGTCCCCTGGGGACCTACAGCTTTTCAAACAGGAAGTAGAGAAACGATACATCAGGCTGACCAGTGAAATTTGAAAATTAGTTTTGCCAATAATATTTGTGAAAAGAAATTGAGAAGACAAGAATGAGATTATTTGACATGCTCATGGGACTCCAGTGCAGCATAAAATAAACGTGTACAAGAATGATGAGGAAGCAGTTCGAAGCTTGCCGCCTTGCATGTTAAATAGATATGTTATACAGAGGCCAAATAAACTGTCATTGTACACAGAAGATAGAATTAGTTTTAATTGCTGTTACAAGTAAAAAGTGTGAAATGACAAATACAAATATTTATGATCTCTAAAAAATCTAATATTCAAGATATATTTACTAAAATTTCTATCATATATTTCTTTTCTTTTTTCTTTCTTTTTCTCTTTTTTAAGTTTAAATTATTGGTCCTTTAATGACATAAATAATTAGCACGGTCAGCATATTTACTATTAAAGTAAAAACAATTTCCCGTTAGAAAATCACACTGTTTTGTGAAACAATGTCACCTGTCATGATAAATTTCCTAATGTATATTAATATTATTATTGCAAATGCACTCAAAGAAATAAGTGCACTACTCACCTCTATTTTAAAATATAATAATAAAACAAAACAATGGCAAATCATATTCATAATCCTGTTTGTTGCTGAAATAATCACATTTTGTGTGTACATTTATTAATCCATAAAACAACTATATGCATGTTCCAATGAACATCATTTTAAAAGATGTTTGTCAATGCAGTCTGATTGGTTTAACAGGGGTGACAAGCTTGTGGATAATTTAGTGGTATTGATAATTGTTGAAACAACAGACAATGCTTTTGCAGAGGATAAATAACAGAACGTATGTCAGCACACCCATTCTCTTTGGCTTAATCCTACGGGACATTCCAAATTCCATAGCACCTTACCACCCTCTGCATGTTACTGGCTACGGCCGGACTGCTGGTGCTCCCTTGCACCTGCCAGTGCAGGCGGACCCCCCTCCTACCCACCACACACCTTTCCTGTCTAGGACAGGCGTGCACTACAACAGCTTAAACAATTTGGTATTGGTATTGGTCAAAGTTTGTACCCACAATGTGGGTATGTGTAATTTTTGGCATGCTTTCATCAGGACCAGCCTCGGTGGTGTCGTGGTTAGACCATCGGTCTACATGCTGGTAGGTACTGGGTTCGGATCCCAGTCGAGGCATGGGATTTTTAATCCAGATACCGACTCCATACCCTGAGTGAGTGCTCCACAAGGCTCAGTGGGTAGGTGTAAACCACTTGCACCGACCAGTGATCCATAACTGGTTCAACAAAGGCCATGATTTGGGCTATCCTGCCTGTGGGAAGTGCAAATAAAAGATCCCTTGCTGTTAATCAGAAAGAGTAGCCCATGTAGTGGGGACAGCGGGTTTCCTCTCAAAATCTGTGTGGTCCTAAACCATATGTCTGACGCCATATATCCATAAATAAAATGGGTTGAGTGCATCATTAAATAAAACATTTCTTTCTGCTTTCATCAGAGAACTGTTCAAGCATGCCTGTCGTGGGCACAACCTCTGACTTCGCCAGAGAGTTCTGTCCATGACAGGGAGGGTGGGGGGATTTCGAGTTTTGTTTAGTATTGGCTAATTGATAGATAACAAAATGTATATAAATACATATATAACAAAATAAATAACAAAAGTCAAAACAAAACAAAGCAAAACACAAAAAGAAAGAAAAAAAGAAAAGACTAAAGAAACAGTAGTTGTTAATAACTTAGATGGGCATGCCTAAAAGGTTAAAGATAAATTGTGCCATTTTGTGTAGGTGTCCAAATACAAAATAGAAGCTTGAATAACCAATCAAGATTTGAAGCCCATTCTAAAAGTGTTATCCAACAAACCCCATTAATAGCTCATAAGAGCAGAACAATTGTTTTAAAAAGCTGATGTTCATACTGAACTAAATCACATAGATATATATTTGATCTCAGCACATGGATCCCCACCTGCCCCCATACAGGCGGGTCCACTCCAGTGGTAAGGGGAGGGAAGGAATGCAGCCGGGGCAACCTATCACAAATTATCCATAATGAGCATGACTGAACCTTAAATGGATATTAAACCAGTTCCAACCTGTTAGTGTGTACCAGCCTTTGTGGTCTAGTGGCTAAGACTGATAACAACTGGGTACTGTGTTTTAATGGCTTACCAGCATCAGTGGTGTAGTGGTTAAGTCATTGGGCATTAGGCTGGTAGCTACAGGGTTCACATCCCGGTACTGGCTCCCACCCCGACTGAATTAAAAGACTCAATGGGTAGGTGTAAGACCACAATACTGACTTTTCTCTTATTAACCACTAAAAACTAACCTTCTGTCCTAGACAGACAGACAGCCCAGATAGCTGAGTTGTGTGCCCA
The DNA here is from genome assembly GCF_016097555.1 of Gigantopelta aegis. Classification (NCBI taxonomy): domain Eukaryota; kingdom Metazoa; phylum Mollusca; class Gastropoda; order Neomphalida; family Peltospiridae; genus Gigantopelta; species Gigantopelta aegis. Next base: position 33,399,083 of record NC_054704.1, on the reverse strand, counting down.
GGACAGTGTGATTGAACCTTAATTGGATATAAGCACGAAAATAAGTTGAAATGTAATTATTTAAAATCATAATAACGATGCAATAAACATTGTATTTCCATTAATCATAAGTAAAACCTAACACGACATTTATTAATTGTACAAAAATAATCCCTTGAAGTATACTTTGTTATCAACATTTTAGAGCACAAACATACAAAACTAACTGATACAAGTATTGTTTATATGTGTACCACTGTCAATTATGGCACTTCCGTCATAGTTGCATTATGTAATCTAGTGGGATGATGTTTTACATGTAAGAGGCATTATTAGGACTAACTTCGATAGTTTTATATATGGCAACACTGAATGTCAGTACACAGCCATGGTAGTCTGAAATTTGTTTAATGTTTAATCAAATAGCAGGAGTCTCCTGCGGAATCATGGAGGGTTGACAGGTCTGGTTTATATGGCCTGAATAAACTCGGTACTGATATTTCCATATTGACAGTATGTACAAGTAGGATTTATATATGTATACAATATTTTTGGCAAATTCTGTCATCCATATATGTTATTTTTCATGCTTTAACTTTAAAAAACATTGTGTTCTTGATATTTCAGCCTTGTGTGTGCTGTCAGTTATACAACCAATTCTGGAGAAAGAATGCAGTTCCGAAAGTTCTTTAAGTTCCAGGTATATAGTAATAATTTTATTATTTTTTATTGTTACAGACATTAGAGTATTATAACATTATATTACAAGTTTCAGTTTTCTAAGACTAATATAGAAAACTAGCATTTACAAAAATGTGTGTTTTAGTTCTCATGCATTTGCAAGTCCAGTATTCTGGCAAGGTTTCTGCCAGAGGGTATGCAGGATAAAATTACATACCCTAAAATACTGGAAATTAATTGATATATTTTTATAATTTTTAAATAGATGATAGTTATAGAAATGATGTTTAAAATTTGTTAAAATGCTTGAAATGTGTGTCCAATTTCAAAACATTTTAAACCCATAACCACCTAGTAGAGACACTTAGTATTTTTGTTTTTATTATATACCCACAAATTATTTTCTGGCAAAGATCCTGTCTGGTTTAGTAAGGCATTTATATTATACTACCGGTACTACTGATTACTTATGCATTCACAAAATACTTTTTGTACTCTCAAGTGAGCTTCAAGGGCATGTGTTTATAAAACTTTAAAATCTGGATTTAAGACTATTGGAAATTCTGTAGACTTTATCTTCATGTTATATGTATGATCAAAACACAATCATAATTACAAAATATTTGTCCTATTGATGACTTCCTAATTCTCTTAAAAGTAGCACCAGCCTTGCTGAGGTCTATGTATGGTTTTCATGTTATATTTTCTTCAGCCTTGAAAAATCAATGATATCAAAGTCCATACTCAGTTTAATAATACCTATTGGCTATTTGCAGGTTCTGAAGCCTCTTGATGTTAAGACCAAGTTTTACAATGCTGAGGTATGAGATAAGCTTTTTGACTTTATGTTTTTCCATTGTTTATTGGATGTGCATACAGGATTAGACACAAGATTTCAAATACAAATTAAACATGTCCTTACTGTAGTAGTATATACTGGTCTAGCCTTTATGTTGAGAGTATCTCTATTCTGGTCAGGTATTATTTTGAAAGTATCTACTGGTCTAGCCTTTATTTTGTAAGTATTTTCTGATATAATTCATTTTGAAAGTATCTACTGGTCTAGCCTTTATTTTGTAAGTATTTTCTGATATAATTCATTTTGAAAATATCTACTGGTCTAGCATTTATTTTGAAAGTATCTCTTATGGTCAAGCATTTATTTTGAAAGTACCTACTGGTCTAGCATTTATTTGAAAATATTTACTTGTCTAGCATTTATTTGAAAGTACATGTATATACTTGTCTAGCATTTATTTTGAAAGTATCCACTCTGTTGGTCTAGCATTTATTTAGAAAATATCTGTCTTCTGGTCTAGCATTATTTTGTAAGTATTTACTGGTCTAGCATGAAAGTATCTACTGGTCTACATAACATGTATTTTGAAGGTACTGATCCAGCTTTTATTTTGAAAGTATTTACTGGTCTAACATTTATTTTAAAAGTACCTTGTGGAACAGCATTTATTTTGAAAGTATCTACTGGTCTAACAGTTATTTTGAAAGTATCTACTGGTCTAACAGTAAGTATCTTGTGGTCTAACATTTATTTTGAAAGTATCTTGTGGTCTAACATTTATTTTGAAAATATCTACTATGCTGGTCTAACTTTTTTTAAAGTATCTACTGGTCTAGTATACAGATCTAGTATTTATTTGACATTGATTGCTTGTCAACATCCTGTATTGAAATTATTTCCTGCTCTAAACATTTTTTTAAAAGTACAGATCTCTTTCTCTAACTTTTTATTTTGTAAGCACTTTCTGGTCTAAGATCCTAATAATAATTGTTTTTTAAATAAAAAATATACTTTTAGTATTGTAAAAGATTAATTTATATATATCTCCAGTTAATGCTTCATTAAATAGGATTGTTTTCTCTTTTCTCTATGAATGGTGTATTAATAAGCAGCATTTCATTGTAAGTGGATTATTTTTTTATAATAAGACTTCTTTGTTTGCTACAGATACATGTAGCTTTTGCCTGTTGTACCCTTTTGCATCAACTATATAAATATTACAACAATTTTTCCCAAGAAAAAGAGTTGTAGGTTAATCATACGTTACTTTCTAAGTTTTAAAAATATTTTTAGATGGTAAACACATGCAATCATGGAAACAATCTCTAAGCTGCATATTAACAATTTGTAACAATAACGTATCATAGTACGTCTTTTTGTTCATACCAAGTACTAACAGCAGAGGGGGTTCTTTGAAAATTACTCTTGTAACCTACATAACATTATGTACAATGTTCATAAGTACAGATGAGGTTTGCAATTTGTACCATCTGTCTTCAGGACAATAAATTGATTTGATTGTAGACATAGGCTCATTCTTGCATCCAGTTTGAGTCTGACAATAATATTCAGCTTCAGTCCAGATTCTAAAGGTTTTATCTTCTTCTTGGATCTGTTAAAAAGAATCTGTATATCATGGAAGTTTCTCGCAGTGTATGTGTTGTTAATGGATGTTGTCATAACCAACGGATACTAACTGAATGGCCTCTAAGACTAAAGAAATACTTTCTGTCTGACATGCTTTTATACTTGCCTTACATTATGGGTTTTCTGCAAGGTCTATCTTTAAAATCTCTGTTATTTGTTGTTGATTTTCTCATATATTTCCTGTTTGTCATGGGTTGGTAACATCTTTCTGTCATTTTAAATTCTCTCTTTAAACAGTGGCAGTGGCTAATTTATGGCAGTGGTTTTCCTTATTAACATTTTAAATTTTTCTCTTAAATAGGTGATGAAATGCTCATGCTAGCATGTGGAAATGGTCTCATCTTGTTATTCCTTGTTGTGTCTGTTTATCTAATGAGAGTGTAGAATGCATGTGTTGTCATATTATATATTTTTAAAAATTAAATTAAATTAAGAAAATACAAGTTGGTTAATTTTTAAAGATTCATATTATAGAAATATCCTTGAACATGAATTTGTAAGAGATATTTATCTTTCTTTCATAATTGCCTAGTTTTACATCGTTAAGAAACTTTTAAAATCATATATCAGTTATTTCATTTTTATTACTAATTACAATTATACTAGTGTTTTATTAATTTTCATTTATTGAAAATTGAAGATAAATATGAAACTGTTAATATTTTACAAATTGCAAGACTTAGTTTGCTTATTCTGTTATTATTGCCCATATATGGATAGAGAGGTGTGGGTAAAGATTTTGCAAACTTTCCTTATGAAAAGATCAGTTTTGATCTCATATTAATAATATGCAAGAAATCCTAAAACAATTTTTCCATGGTCTTGTCAACTCCCCCATTTGCCATTATACACATTTACTGCTGTAGCAGAAATGATCTCAGGTCCAAGGCAAGTGTGTTCAGTTGTTGAAACATAAATGGGAATCAGTTCCAGGTGGGAGTGGAGGACTTGTCATCAGCGATATGTCACGTTGATGTTTCACTGCTATTAGCTTGACAAACTTGTACATTTTCGATATCAATTGAAAAAATTTCATGAAATGATATAAGAATGACAATGTGTAAATAAACAGAATACCCACTCACTTTTCGGCTATATTGTTTATGATGCATTCATGAAGTGATGCTGTCCTTCACTCACTAATGACTTGCAAAGGATAACATCAGTTCCCTCATGCAAGATAAACAGTATTTCCTTGTTGGTCATTGAGTATTCTCTAAACATGTGTATGAACATTATTAAATCTTTGTAAGATATTTTTCTTGTTCTAATATTCAGAGAAATTGTACATTGTAACCCATCAAAACTGGACCCTCTATAAATTGGATTTCCCTCCAAATCTAATCTCTTTGTAAATATCAGTACATAACATAACTTCGCTAAACTGGATATCCATTAAAACTGGACTTATTACTTGGTCTCAAGGGTGTCTGGTTTACAAGGGTTTTACTCTATAACAAAATGATCCAATAAATGTAAATATCTCATTGGTGTCCTGTACAAACCTTGTTTCTGCATCTTCAGCCATTTATATTCCTATATATTTGATGTAATTTCAAGTCCTGTGAAAACCTTGTAAACTCCCTTAGATTGTACCAGTGTTTTTCCTTTTCCTATGCTGAAAACAAGGACAGACTTGAACAATTTCTGCCATCAGGTCAGAATGCACTATCTTTTTTCTTCTTCCAAAACACTTGTAAAGTACTAAAATGCTGATTTGAGAATTGCATGATACTGATGGTCTGCATAATCAGTCCTGAGCTTTTAGCAGGATACAATGTATTTACAGACCGTTACACATCTGCTGGTTTGTCAATAATGAAAAAAAAAAAAACTCCTGAGCTCTCTTTTCATCACAGTTAAAGCATAAAATGTAACACGCTGTATATTTCCTGGTATGTTTATTAAAAATAGATTGCCATGACATTATTTATAGATTATTCTTACTCTAGATGAGTAACAAGCTAAAACATGATAACTAGTTTTCTTTAAAGGTGGAAGCTTTCCTCGCCACATCATTTAATACAAATACAAAATACAAACACAGCTACAGTTGTAATAAATCTGATTATTGTCAACTGTTTTTATACAGGTTTTAAAATATTTTGAAACACAAAACAGTGAAACAGCACGAAACGCGATTTTGAAAATAGTTAATAATGCAGTTTTTACCAAAATTATAGCTGGACATCACAGCTGTATTTATTCCAGTGAGCTCGGCCCGGGTGCTAGTTTTGACTTAGTAAACTAGTCTGAGAATGGTAGTCTTCTTTGTGGCAGTGCAGACAGGATGTATTGTCTGGTAAAGGATCTCCTTGGGAGTGGCTGTCCTCTTATAATAGATGAGGCACTAGCTAGAGATTAATGGAATCAACCACTATTTTTCTTATAATAGATGAGGCACTAGCTAGAGATTAATGGAATCAACCACTATTTTTCTTATAATAGATGAGGCACTAGCTAGAGATTAATGGAATCAACCACTATTTTTCTTATAATAGATGAGGCACTAGCTAGAGATTAATGGAATCAACCACTATTTTGCCAAATGAGCATTTAAGTAAATTGGGGGGCGGGACGTAGCTCAGTGGTACAGCGTTCGCCTTATGCGTGATCGATCTAGGATCGATTCCCGTTGGTGGGCCCATAGGGTATTTCTCATTCCAGCCAGTGTAACAAAGGCCGTGGTATGTACTATCCTGTCTGTGAGATGGTGCATATAAAAGATCCCTTGCTGCTAATCGAAAAGAGTAGCCCACGAAGTGGCGACAGCAGATTTCCACTCTCAATATCTGTGTGGTCCTTAACCATATGTCCGACGCTATATAACTGTAAATAAAATGTGTTGAGTGCATCATTAAATAAAACATTTCCTTCCTTCCTTCAACTAAATTGAGCAGAGATTCAGTTTTAATAATACTTTAAGTCAATTTTGGCAGTCTATTTACCAAATTAAAACAAAACAAGTTATATTAAATATTCTCTTGTTTTTTTTTGTTGGTCAGTATACATTGAAATCACTCAAAACCAGACCCTCTGTAAACCAGAATTCACTCAAAACTAGTTCCTTTTTAAATATCAGTACAGAACAGAACCTCTCTAAACTGGATACCCCTTAAAACTGGACTTTCTCTTGGTCCTGTGGGTGTCCAGTTTAGAGGTGTTTCACTGTTCTAATATTACGGGAAACACAGGATATAGGTATGTCTTAATAATATCTAAAAAATCTCTGAGAAAAAACGAAATCAGCAGAAGATCTATAAATGTGTAATGGAGGACTGCGTTGATCTGTTCCAGTCTGACGACGTGTATCTGGAAGCTCAGATTCAGAACATTACACCGGGACCCATCTACATGGAACAAGTGAGTCTCGACCCGTCGCCCCAGTACACATCGAAACAACTCAACTCAATGGAAGGAGATGGGTATGTTTACTCAACATGTTCACTGAAATTAAAACAACAATATTATATTATTGTTGTTTAGAATTATATCTGTACAAGTCATTGCAAGGAATATTTTAATAAAGCCATACATGATAATAAAAATTAAAGATTTTAAAGTAATAAATAACACACATCTACTTTTATTGTATCCACCAATGTTGATACTAATGTGCTGACCTTGTGGAGGTGGACAGCGAAAGAAGTTCAAAGATAGAAGGAGTTGCCAGATCGGGAAGAAATGAGAAGGAATTTAAAGGAGTAAAAGGAAAGGGGGTAGTGGGGGAAAAAAACAAAACAAAAACATGTAATAATAATAGTAATTAAAAAAAAAAAAGTGCTGACAATGGAGTGAAAAAATAAGGGTAGTGATTAATTGCTACCCCAACTTAGAATATGGGGAGCCATTTAAGATATTACCATCTTGATACTATATAAATTCACATGCTAAGGGGAGCTAAAAATTACTCTCCTTGAACTAGTCTCGGGAGTGATGAAGAGATAGTAACCTCTCCCCTTAAATAGAAAGGCCAAGATAATAAACATTATGATGGAATTTATAATTACACATTTTCCCATTAATTTGAGTACTGTTTTACAGTCAGAGTGTGACCGTTTCATGTCTGGTGAAATTTTAAACTCTGAAATATATAGATAATGTTTTATATATAATCATTTGATAGGTTATTTGTTGAGATGTAAATATATAGATAATGTTTTATATATAATCATTTGATAGGTTATTTGTTGAGATGTAAATATTTTAATGTTCAGATTTGTGCCAGATATTTGTTTATGATTTAAACTTTTACAATTGCTATTGTTATCTTTAAATATAATATTGAATTTGCTTTGATTGAGTTTTATCATATTGTTCTTACTCAGTTTTATAACTATATTCAGAAAGACTGCTTTACTAGAACTACTTTATGATTTGTGTTGTTTACCCTCCCCAAACAACATTAATATATGGGTTTTTTTTTCAATCCAGTGAAGATCAGGTGTTTGGAAAGCCTAACTACCTAAATGCAATGGATACACGGCAGTACTTGTATTGTTTAACCCCAAACTCTGAGCTGTATGGAGAGAACAAGGTGCTCAAAGGGGTAACAAATATTGGAAAACTTGACATAGTATGGAAAACAAACATGGGAGAGAAGGGGAGATTACAAACCAGTCAACTGCAGAGAGTAGTAAGTCATTCAGGGTTGTTTCCCTTTAATTTTCTTCATTTAAAACATGAGTTGAAAAATAATCAGTAACAACTAACCGTAAGAATAACAACTGTGACAAGACAAACATTACAATTTCATCCGTTGCTATGCAGTCAGCTATTCTCGTATGAGACACTCATTGTGTGACGTCGCCTTTACCCACTCTCCTGGACAGACAGCCCAGATAGCATGCCCAGGACAGAGTACTTGAACCTTAATTGGATATAAACACGAGAATATGTATAAACAACAACAATTCATGCATTTATACTTATTTCTGTGCTTATATCCAGTTAAGGTTCAAGCCAAGCACACTGTCCTGGGCACACATCTCAACTATCTGGGCTGTCTGTCCAGGATAGTGGGTTAGTAGTTAGTTCTTACCATAGTGGTTAGTACTTAACAGCATTATATCAGATGGCTTAAACATGGCACCACCGAGGCTGGTACAACAACAATAACTATTTTAAAATATATTATATTTCAAAATAAAATAAAAATTTGTTTTTGTTGTTTAACAAATACAGAGTAAACTGATTATTTTGTAAATCTAGATAATAAAAAACTGACTTGTGAATAGTGTGTCTCTTTTGGTCATTATTAGAATTAACATTTACATGTAAAGAAACAGATGGAAAAAACAGTTAAGATTTGTATTATGTATTTGAAAAAACTAGTTCTATGATGAAGGCTATAACTGAATAAGATTTTGGCGTTTTTTACTTCATTTATTTTGTGATTAAATTACAAAAATATTTATTAGGTGAAGTAACATCTTTATAAATAATGAATGCATATATATCAATTACTTATATTATTATTCTCTCTTTTTGTGTTTTTAGGCCCCTGGATATGGTGACATAAGATTGACTGTAGAGTCTGTTCCAGATACCGTTTCCTTGGAAACAACATTTAACTTAACCTGTAGGATAACTAATTGCTGGTGAGTTTTGGGAACTGAAGAAGTAATGTAGTTTAAAACAACTGTGTTTAAAATAGAATTAATCAATAGCAGTTCTCTGTTATGAATACAAGATGGGTGGTATCTACTGGACATCAAAGTAATACAGTGAACTATCATACTCTTACTCTTCTCCCCTTTCTCAAGCTCCGGACTGCCCCCTTTTCTTTTTCAGTCTTTTACAACTCCTTTTTGGTATCCTACTTAATATCCCAGAACGTGTCTTGTGTTTGCCTTTTCTGGCCATTTATGTCATACACCTTCAATCCATTATCAGTTGAGCTGTAGACTTAAGTGTGTTCCGTGGTTTCTTTTGTAACCATGTACTGCTGGCAGATTTTAGTATCTTGGAGCAGGCCAGTTCTCTAGTGACAGAATAGCCTATATGCACACTCTACACCTAGAAAGGAAGTTGAAATAGTTGGCTGGATCATTCCTTCTTTTTTCTGTTTTTTTTACAAGACAAGACCTAGGAATATCTTCTTTGGTAGCAGCAATGTCGGCATCAACATGAACGTTCCATATTTATTTCAGTTTCTCTCAAACTATAAATCGTAGGTCAGTGTAACTTGGTTTATAGTTGCACCTATCGATGTTCATCACAGTTCACTGAAAAGGTTTATGGTATGCGAGTCATTTAATTTCACAGAATTCTTGTCAAATTTTGGGTAAATTAGTTGGTGATTGAAAATGTTATCCAATTTATACAAATTACAAGACTATATACTAATTAGATGCCTACTTAAAGAGAGCACAACAATGATCCATTATAGTGTTATTTGCTTATATATATAGATATATAGACTTAACATTGCGTGTCATTTGTGCATATTTGGCTGACAGACACAAATATGGCTAAGATCCCACACAATGAAATAACATAAGACTGAGTCCATTTGTCAGGTATGGAATGTGGTCCAGCATATGGCTGTGAATACTTTTTTTCAAAGGGATTTATGGAAACATGTACTAAAACACAGAAGTGAATACAAAACTGTACTGGCAACCACATAAATGGACACAAACACAAAGCATCCCTATCTGTGTCCGTGTACATACCGCATTTACACAAGTGGACACATAATTTAACTTGTGCTCTTGTTTTTTTCTTAACAGTGAGAGAACCATGGATCTGACACTGGTGTTACAGAATTTGCCAGGTATAGGGTTAATGTGGTGTGGAATATCAGGCAAACAGCTGGGGAAACTGCCACAGAATGAGAGCATGGACATTCCATTAACATTGTTAGCTATTACACCAGGCTTACAGGTTGGTTACACACAAAATAAACATTTTAGGGTTTCTTAACTATAGAATGTGAGCATGGACATTTCATTGACGTTGTTAGCCATTACACCAGGCCTACAGGTTGGTTACACACAAAATAAACATTTTAGGGTTTCTTTAACATATGTAGCCTGAATGTTAATAAGCAGGAAATTAATCTGTAGAAATGTTGATTGTGTAAATTTATACCAGGTTTGTCAAACATGTTGACCAATCTTGCAGCATTATGATAATAATTAATGATTATGTTTTAATATATTTTGATAATTGTATTTTTACCCAAATTTATGCTGCCATATTGTAGATAATATATATATATATTGTAATATTTCATGAAGTTGTGTAGAAAAGTATGTTTTCATTTTATGATCATGTCTAGGCTAGAATGTTTCTGTATGATTCAGATAAGATATTGGGGGTTGGGGTTGGGTAGTTTTGATTATACATAATTATATTTTGTTTGGGTTACCTTTTTATTGTTTAATCTCACCAAGTTTAAGACATAAAACTGTTTATTTTGTCGTCATTAATCCCTGCACAGTCCTAAGAATATCTCTATAATTGAGTACTCAGTGTTGTCATTAGTATAATACTGGTTAGTAATGATCACTCAAGAAACAGGTACAGACAGTTTGAGGGTAGTGCTTTTATCTGATGTTTGGTCACAGTCAAACATTTGTACCTGTTTTCTTAAAATAAAACAAACATCCAGTAAGTTTAATCTAGTTCACTTGGTCTTCACCTTCATGTATGCAGACTAGAGAAGTAGTTTTCACAAATGGCACAATACATATACAACTTATAAAACAAACATCCAGTAAGTTTAATCTAGTTCACTTGGTCTTCACCTACATGTATGCAGACTAGAGAAGTAGTTTTCACAAATGGCACAATACATATACAACTTATAAAACAAACATCCAGTAAGTTTAATCTAGTTCACTTGGTCTTCACCTTCATGTATGCAGACTAGAGAAGTAGTTTTCACAAATGGCACAATACATATACAACTTATAAAACAAACATCCAGTAAGTTTAATCTAGTTCACTTGGTCTTCACCTTCATGTATGCAGACTAGAGAAGTAGTTTTCACAAATGGCACAATACATATACAACTTATAAAACAAACATCCAGTAAGTTTAATCTAGTTCACTTGGTCTTCACCTTCATGTATGCAGACTAGAGAAGTAGTTTTCACAAATGGCACAATACATATACAACTTATAAAACAAACATCCAGTAAGTTTAATCTAGTTCACTTGGTCTTCACCTACATGTATGCAGACTAGAGAAGTAGTTTTCACAAATGGCACAATACATATACAACTTATAAAACAAACATCCAGTAAGTTTAATCTAGTTCACTTGGTCTTCACCTTCATGTATGCAGACTAGAGAAGTAGTTTTCACAAATGGCACAATACATATACAACTTATAAAACAAACATCCAGTAAGTTTAATCTAGTTCACTTGGTCTTCACCTTCATGTATGCAGACTAGAGAAGTAGTTTTCACAAATGGCACAATACATATACAACTTATAAAACAAACATCCAGTAAGTTTAATCTACAACTTATAAAACAAACATCCAGTAAGTTTAATCTAGTTCACTTGGTCTTCACCTTCATGTATGCACACTAGAGAAGTAGTTTTCACAAATGGCACAATACATATACAACTTATAAAACAAACATCCAGTAAGTTTAATCTAGTTCACTTGGTCTTCACCTTCATGTATGCAAACTAGAGAAGTAGTTTTCACAAATGGCACAATACATATACAACTTATAAAACAAACATCCAGTAAGTTTAATCTAGTTCACTTGGTCTTCACCTTCATGTATGCAGACTAGAGAAGTAGTTTTCACAAATGGCACAATACATATACAACTTATAAAACAATAATGATAGATCAACACAGGTACTGCAAAGCAAAGTACAGCAATAAACTCAACATTAAATTGCTTTGGTGGTTTTGGAAACTGTCAAAGCACTCCCACTTGTTTCTAATTTATTTCAAACTATATGTTCAGTGTGGCTTTCTTTGCCAATCCTCAAATCATACAGGAACAATACAAATATTTGTTTTAATTAAGTTTAATACTATGTGTAAAATAATATTTTATTAAATATTTTACATCACTTGTATAATTTTTGTTGTAAGGCTATGAAATCAAGGCCTCCCAATCTTGACATTGTCATACTGTGGTGGGGATAATACTTTTGTTTATAAAAATTATATAATAATAATTTAAAATAACACCATCACCCCACCACCACCACCAATGTTGGCACTCTGCAAAAAAAAAATCTTGATCTAGGCCTCCTGAAGTTATTTCTGTATATTTAGTGCGTCACTCCACTATTCATAAAACAATACAGGCCACACAGTAAATATTGACCTATGATGTGGGCAGTATTGGTTTTATTGATTTCTGGATCTATGATATCATACACAGTTTAGGATTTTGTTTACTTAATATTGTGTGGCATCCAGAGTAAATTGGTACAGTAGTTTAGCTGTTAAGGATATTGCTGTATGTTGTGATGTGTTTTACCTTCTCATTCTATAGGTATGAGAGATAATCAATATCCAATTTTCTGAAATATTTACTTCAAACAGAGAGAAAGGAAACCACAAATATACTGGGTATAAATACATACAGTCTAAAAACGTCTATTTACCAGTGCTTTAAACAGGAAATTAAAAATCACAATTTAAACAATTATCAAGCATTGATGTAACATACAATATTAATGGATGATTTGGTGCTTACAAACCAGTTACCAAGTATGCCTCATCATGATTTGGTAAACACACAAACTGATGTCATATAGTTTAAAGAGTTTACACATATACATCTCTGTTTTCATTGTAAAATTTTGTAATAAAATGTTAATATAATACAGATTTTTTTTATAACATAAATAGAACTTTGGTGTTTGAAAATTATCTGTGAATGTGAATAAAATACAAAGTTATACCGTATGTGTAAATATATATGGATCTCAAAAATAAAATGGTTTTTTTTAGAGAACAAAATAAAATTGAAGTAATAAATAGAATAATAAACTCATAGAATAATAAAATTATTATCAAATTTATATCCCTTGTAAAAAACTAAAATTAATTAGTCACTCACTGAAACTCATGATAAGTGAAATTAGTTCACTCACTCAGTTTAATAACTTGTAACTCATTCATCATAATATATTTAATTACTGGACCAGGTGTATTAAACATTATGGGGTTGTAGTTTTTTTGCCCTGTCTGAGAAAATTAAAATAAAAGTTGATTTTCTGCTTATAAGTAGGTGTAGCCAATGTGGTAATGTTGATTTTGTTGTGGTACATAAACTCATTAACCTCTATCCTGTAAATATAGTCCAGGCAATGAGTTACGAGAGTTATGTAACTTTAATATAAGCCTGAATAGATCATATTGTCTATCAGACGTTAATCTAGCCTGTAAAATAGTGAGGGGTTTTTTCCTGAAAGTTGGCTCATCACCAAATTGTTAGCAGTAGTAAGAAGTTGAAGTTGTTGTAGTATTTTAGATCTTAAAAACAAACATCATGACACCGACATCAGGGCTCGAACATAAGAATTTCTTTCCCACCGCAATTTAAAAACAAGATTGTCATGAGTGAAATGGCCCACTGACAACAATTTATAGCTTTCCCACAGCAATTTTTTTTTAATGACTTTTGCAGCAAATAAACACAACTGAAAGGTTATTTTGCTGTATGTAGACCTATTTCAAATGTGCTAATAGTGTATACTGGCAGATAATGTACATCAGGTGAAAACAGTTTGCCGTCATTGAGGAGCTTTACGAAGAAACCAACATACAGCAATTTATATCTCAATGACGGCAGTTGCCATCAGTGCCATCGTTAAGTTCAAGCCCTGCAACATGTAACTTGTAGATAATTTTATGTTGGTTTCTTAGTTTACTTTAATTACCAGACTTAACATCAACGTATCTTGAGTCATATTTTGAGCCATTTGCAGTCACTTGCTGTTCATTCTTTCATTTCAGTAATGCCAGAAAATGCTCATTATTACTTTTATTTTGATATAACAATGACACATTAATTATCAGTTAATACTAACATGTTTTTAATGGAAATCTTCAATTGGCTTCCTTTTAAAGATAATCTAACTGCTGTAATTATGATTAGAAACAAAGCTTAAAAGGAAATTTAATATAGAATAGTCTGATCCATTTAAAAGATAATGAAATCATTTTATTGTCAAATCATACCGCAGGCTGTGGTCAGATTTATCTCTTTTTTTTCTCATCCGCAGTCACTTCCTCATAAGTTACTCATTGTCTGCAAAATTTGATTACATTGCAGAAGGGTGTAAATGTATGGAAGTGGGTACAGACTGGTCTGTTTGCATTTACCGATTTCAATACAATCAAATTTAACAGAATATGTTCAATGTGTGAGTAAGCAGGTGCAGATGTAAACGAAACTGATAAATCTGATTGCAGCCTTGATCCAAATAAACATTCATTGTCTAAGGAGGTGAGAAACCTGACAGTAATATACTGTCATTAGTAACAGTTAAATAAGTATTTAATTTAATTAATTTGCTCTTTACTTTCAGACCCTCTCTGGTCTTCGACTGACAGACAACTTTCTAAAGAGAACTTATGAACATGATGACATCACTCAAGTTTTGGTCTTAGATGGCGATATTCACTGAGATCGTGATGTCATTTGGGCATCGTGCAATACTGTTTCTCTGACAATCTCAACATTTTGCTTGTGAAATACTGTTTTCTAGACCAGGTCCAGATACTGAGTTGGTGAAATATGTTTTTCATGCGAGTATGAAAATAATGTACACAACAAAATGCTATTCATATATGGTTGCATTTTTTGTGTTATTTTCATCATTATAAAGCTCCTTGTTTATAAACCGTTGTATTAAACATGTCTGAATAACAAAATGAGTTGTGAAGCAGTGGGTAGAACAGGGAAACCTAAATGAGTATGTAATGATATCTTTTTTATAAACCAATGCTGTTACATATGTTGATGCTGTTGTTTGACGTCTTAATAAAAATTCATATGCATAATTTTCATTTGACACAAGCTTGATACATACCATACAGGTAATAATAATCAATAACTGATGCCAATGAATATGTGTAATTAAGTGGGTGGAACAGTGATGTGAAGGGAGTATGACAATTATCAACCGTACAAAGTGATAATGTTAATTACGGAATATTTATGTATACAGATATATATGCAGAAAGATGTGTATTTTAGTGAGTCTGAAGTGAACAGAGCTCATGTTCATATTCAGGTTGTGATATCAGACCCTGGAACACAGTTGTTTTGTTTTGTTTTTCCTTCTGATAATAGCCTGTATGGTAGTAGTAACTAAATGTTTGTATAAAAATGTTCCTACGGAGTAATTGTAAAGTTCAGCAGAAATGTATTAAAACATCATACACTGTCTTCTGTCTCATTAATCACTGATCGATCCCCATCACTGGGCCCATTGGGCTATTTCTTGTTTTAGCCAGTGCACCATGACTGATATTATCAAAGGTCGTGATATGGGCTATCCTGCATGTAGGATGGTGCTTATATAAGATCCCTTGCTACTAATGGAAAAATGTAGCAGGTTTCGTCTCTTAAGACTATGTCACAATTACTAATAGTCAATGATTAATAAATCAATGTGCATTAGTGGTGTTATTAAACAAAACAAACTTTAATATTAGTCACTATTTGGGGCATAATTTAGTTCAGCCAATAGAGTGCTCGTCTGAGGTTGTTGGTTGATTAAACCTCCTCGGTGGACCCATTCGATTCCCCCCCCCCCCCCCCCCCCATCCCAACAAGTGATCAGCAACTGAAAACTGATGTTACATCATTTTACAGCACTTGAAACCAAGTACTGGTATTATCTTATCTGTTAATCCAGTGGCAATGCGTTCGCTTGATGCGCGGTCGGTCTGGGATCGATCCCCGTAGGTGGACCCACTGGACTATTTCTCGCTCCAGCCAATGCACCATGACTGGTATACCAAAGGCTGTGGGATGATTCATATAAAAGATCCCTTTTTGCTAATCGAAAAAGAGTAGCCCATGAAGTGGCGACAGCGGGTTTCCTCTCTCAATATCTGTGTGGTCCTTAACCATATGTCTGACGCCATATAACCGTAAATAAAATGTGTTGAGTGCATCATTAAATAAAACATTTCCTGTTATGAAATATTTCAATTTTGATTATGGGTCAGGGTATGGAAGTTTCTGTTGTGTTTTTATTAAAATTTTGTTCATTAAATAATTCCATTTCATATAAACAGTAATTGTTTGTTATATTTCTGATAAACAGCCTTGCAAGTGTTTGTAGGCACTCACAAGAAGTCTGAACAAAAAGATGAAAAGCAATTAGATGCCATTTATTTTATCAAGTTCCTTTACAATGTATCAGACGAGCAAAAGCGAGTTGGATACATTTTTAAACAAGTTGTAAAATAAATGGTATCTAACAGACACGAATGTATTAAATTTAAGTATTTAATTTCTTACATATCCTCAAAAATCAGGTTTAAAGCAAATTTTAATATCTTTTCAACTAAACGTTATTTCTCACATACCCATTGGTGAAAACACCATGTGTTATTTTTTTATAACACATACGTAGTTGTTTACACATATATGTGTGTTAACAATTTCAAGACATATGACTGGCTGCTCCTAAGTGATGACCAGGTCACCAGTGCCATATGTCCAATAAAAAAAATAGCACGGTGGAAATCAATTACACTGTGACATATAGTTAACCTGGCAATCATGTGTCTGTAGTCAATAAAGATGTTAAAATTTACTTAAAACCTTGTTTTTGAGGATATGTAAGAAATAGAATAATACATTCGTGTCCGTTAGATACCATTTATCTCATAACTCGTTTAAAAACATATCCTACTCACTTTCGCTCGTTATATACATTTTAAACAACTTGTGAGATAAATGGTATTTAACAGCCACTCATGTATTATTCTCTATTTACAACCCTTACACTTGTAGCTAACTTCCATGTTGCAGACAAATGATTGTCAGCTTAACTATATGTCACAGTGTAATCGATTTTGACCATGCTGTTTTTTCATTGGATGGTATGGCATTGGTGACCTGGTCATCACCCATGAGCAACCAGTCATATATCTTGAAATTGTTAACTCATGTTTGTTAACAAAAATAACAAATGATGTTCTCACCAAGGAGTCTATAAGAAAGCATTCTTATTAATAAAATCAATTCAGTAATAAATATTTAATATAAATACAATAATTAAAATATTAATTAAACATTGTATTTATAATATACAAAATGGTAATAAAATTTTTTTTTTTTTTATTATATATTTAAAGTATGTTTAAAATACATACTAAAGTAGTGTCAAAAATAGAATAAAACAGATTTTCATCGATTATGTCTTTCATATTAAACTGACAAGTAAATATTTTGTTAATATCTATTTAATGATACTCTACCTAATTTAGCATTTACTTGTTTGGGCTCTCATTGATGTACAAGGTGGTGTTTACTTTTGAAACTAAAAGAAAGATGTCAGTAAACAGGTGATTTGTGCTCTTTATTGGAACAGACTATACATTTTTTTAAATATAATATAGGTGTTAATAGTCACACAATTTAGGCTTTACAAATATAAATTGCTTCTAAAAAGCATTAAGGGTTACCAATTTCATACCAGATGTTTTTTGCCCCAAGTCTTTTTATTAACTATTTTTTTAAATTATTTTTTTGACAACATGATTGAAAGTATTTCTTTCATTAATATTGCAATATTGTTTACAGTGCTCAGTTCGGTAAAATTTCTGCCTGCACCCCCCTAACAATATGTGTTAGAATTAGTTTAGAGTTAAAGTTAGTTTAGAGTTAGGGTTAGGGTTAGTTACATACAATACCTTTTTAAACATTTTGTTCTATAATGTTTATATTTCGTAATCCAGTATCACACAATTTGCCTTTGAAAAATTAGCATTTTGACTATACTGTGTAAAATATCCTCCACAAGGGTGCTTTTGTTGGTGCTTTTGGTATAAATATAGCACAAAAGACAGAATGAGGCATTATGGGACTAAAGGTTAATTTTATTCTGTAGACACTCTGTTCATTCCATTAAAATACACCCTATGAGATTTATAAGTAGTAAAATTCAGTCTCACTTGTTGATCCACTGCATGGCCGAGTGGATACAGTGCTAGGCAACAGCCCTGATGGTCTGGAGTTCGAAGACCCTAGCACTACGTCGTTTGTAGTTTTTACTGCAATGTCCACTTGATATCGCTAATCCAATACCCCAAAGGGGGGAGGGTGCGGGTGGAAATCTTTCCGTTAAAATAAAGTAAAATTTACACTACAGAGCAAGATATTGTCGGTCTGTGTATATATAAATGTTTCAGGTACCAGAGGGCATACTCGAAACACAGTAAGCATTGGTGTGTGTCTGGCCCCAAAAAGTGGAAAAAGAATAGAAGTACATCCCAGACATGATGACAATGACTAAATCTCTACATGGAGGACAAAACAAGAAGCAGAGTGGAGATGTTGAAGACAGATTTGAGAAGAATTGCCTCCACAATTGCACCTATTGTCCCTCCACCAATATCACAAATTATGGCAAGATAGAAATCTCACTTTGAGTCCAAATACTGAAGACAATGTTGCGAACACGGTGGTGGAGGGGAGCAGAAAGTGAATCATCGACTATATATTTGCATCTGTATACATGTTAGACAAAAGTTAATTTAAGCTATGTCTCTTCCTCTACACCATTTACACTCATTTTCTGCAAGTAGTTTGATTATTCAGGTAGCAGTGTTCAAATTCAATAAAAGGTCATGGTAAAATTTAAAAAAAACAAGAATCTTGCTGGTATATACCCATTATTCATGTTATTGGGGTCAGGGTATGTATTTCTTATCTTCTAAACAACAAATCGCAATGATCCTTCGATCTGCTTGGTCCAAACTGCCATCAGATCAGTTTTCTATATGCTGCATGCCTCATGGACCTGTTATAGTCCTCATCTCAAATGGCATGTAGCACATGTACACTCCCCTCCCTCGACTTCTGCCCTTTCCTTTTGGATATTTCAAAACTTGTACTGAAAAAAGATAACATCTTACCGTATGTGACATGTACACCATGATGAATAAGACTAATGAATATAATTCAATGTAGCATTGTATATACATATTTACTAACTATACTACAGTTACAGAAGAATATTTCACAATTGAATATATGCATATTATTTTATGTAGCAGAGCCATACGTACTGTAATCCTTTTTTTTTAGTATGTACATCTCAAATACCATAAAATAAGTTTTAGGTCATAATGTTTGAAGACTATTCCTTCCCATCCTACTAGTAGTACTACCATCACCACCCAGGTAGGACATGTTTTTAGCTATGACAGGACTTGAACTTAAGAATTTGGGTACCATTACAATGGCAATTAAAACAAAATGCCATGGATGAAACATCAATTTTGAGTCTGCTTATGACAATTTTTTAACTTCTGCTGGGGACTTGTTCGCCGATGGCGGTGATGTCCTCTTCTTCAGGATCGGTTAGGGGGGTGGCGTCGCAGAAGGGACCGCTGCTGGCAGTTGAGCCACCAGTTTTGATCCCCCCTGTGCCGCCCCTGGCGCATGTTTCCTCTTCCTTCTTCTCTTCATTGGTACCAAGTCACCATACACCAAGGTCATGGTTGCCTGTGACTCAGTATACGCGACTCGGTACTCCAACAACGTTCCGTAGTTAGCCATCAAGTCCCTCAGGTGGGGGGGCAAGTCAAGAGCGCAAGGTAACATGTCTTGTCTCATCTCAGCTAAGGCTCGGAATGTGCTGCCATTACATTTATTAGAACATTCCTCCATGCATTTTTCTCCATAATAGCCAGGTTTGTATCCATTAAGACAAGCGCCTGAACTTCGATAACATGTGCTGCCATTACAATGATCAGAACATTCCTTCATGCATTTCTCTCCATAATAGCCAGGTTTGCATCCATTAGAACAAGCACCAGTGTCCCAATCACATGCATCATTTGAGCAGTTGCCACAATGACGATCACAATGACTACCAAACCAACCTAGTTTACAGCCTTTCTTACATTTACCATCTTCCAATTTACAAGCATTATTAACACAATTTGTATTGCATTTCATCGTGCAGTTCTTAAGGTACCAACCTCTTTGACATGACCATAAACAGTCACCAGATGACTGATAGCAGTTTCTTCTGTTTGTCTTAGGGTCACGTTTACAATGTTTACTACAACGTTGAGAACAGTCTGGTCCATAATAGTTGGTCTAAACATCCCAAAAGACAATATCCTGTTTTTTGGTCACATATTGTTTGACTACAACCAGGTTTACAGTCTCTTTTACAGTCATTTCCCCAAAAGGTATCCATGCATCCATCAAGACAGAATCCCCAGCTGTTACAATTCTTATTTAAACATTTATCACAGTCCGATACCTTAATGTTACACATATCACCTGACCATCCAGGTACACAATCTTCAATACAGTATCCTTCATTATCACAGCCTTGGTCATCACAATGATCACATATTTTGTTACAATGTAGTCCATATTTTCCTTTTTCACATTCATGACAGTCTCCATTCCAGCGGTCACATGAATTAAAACATGCTGATTTACAGTTTTCTGTACAACGTATCCCTCGTTTTCCCTCATAACAGCCCTGCGGACATTCAGTGTCTTCAGCCTTATCGCAGTCTCCTTCTTTACAGCGATGCTGACATGGGGAACAGTCTGCTCCATAGTATCCAAGACTACAAGACCCACCTAAAAGAAAATAATCTAAATTTAAGAGTACTGTATTTATTTTACACTTCTAAGTAAAAATTCTGATATCATTAAAGACGGGTCAGTAAACCTAAATATCCATATGACTCTAGGAAAAGCTTATACATTTCAACTTAAATCATAGTTCTGTAAACATGGCAACATTTGATCTACTGCATAAGATGAGCAAATCACTTGATTGTATCTTGATTACTGGTCTGAATGATGGTAAAATAAGATGGTTTGGGTGTTCAGTCTGTGCATCTATCCTTCCAACTGGAATCGTTTAGGCCCGGCACACAACTTCAGATCCCAAACTGTTCAAGATAACTCCACCCTGAGACTTTGTATTAATCACTTGGTCTAGTAGTGCCTTTTGCTGTGAGCAAGATCCCTTTCCACTATTCAATATTTTTTCAGTGTATCATGAAAACTATGATAAGATAAAAAATAGTCTCAATGACCAATCCTTTCACTGTTTCTGAAACACAACTAAAAAAACCTGTTCAAGATGTGAGCAAGTTTCCACCCAAAGCTTTGTCTACATTTTGCTATGAGGGAGCTTTCATTTTCAATATGATCTTTCTGTTACCAGTTCTAAATGATGTTTCTGTTTCCCGTTTCATCAGCAGGGAGGTGGGGAGATTGATGACTACGTCTTCTCGTTGTGACTGATTTATCACTGTACTAATCTGTCAAAATTATAAACTGTCAAATTATGTATAACAAAGAGGATTTTTATCATAAAGAGCAAGTGCTGCTATTTACTTTTCAATTTTCTCAATGTAGATGATTATTCATTACTTTGTAAAGACCACCTCAGAACATCCATCTGTCAAATTTAACAATCATGCAATTAAAACAGTACGAGCCATATTATGAGATTTGTTAAAAAAAAGAAAGAAGATGTTTAGATACCACATACACGTACATGACTTGTATATTTAACATATAAGTTTAGTTTGCAGCACATAACACTACAAAAATACTAACCGAGGTATCAACATTTAAAAATGGCAAACAGTTTACACCATCTTCACTCAGCTGACTCATACACTACCATGTTTTGTCATGTGTACTTCAGATTCGTGGTACTTTGTCGTCAATTTTATGTTTACTTTTCAGGGCTTGAACTTAAGAATTTGTCTCCCATGTGAAGTTAAAAACAAAATTGCCATAGATGAAATGTCTCACCATTTTTGTCTTGTCTTTGCCCAGTTCTCTCTGTTTCGTTTCCTTGTTCCACCCCGGTTACGTTGTACAACAGGTGACAAGAATTCTTAAAATAATTCAGTGACATCGTTGCCCTGTACAGTATCTGTTTGCGCAGGGGCGGGACACAGCCCAGTGGTAAAGTGTTCTCTTGATGCGCGGTCGGTCTAGGATCGATCTCCGTCAGTGGACCCATTAGGCTATTTCTTGTTCCAGCCAGTGCGCCACAACTGGTGTAACAAAGGCTGTGGTATGTACTATCCTGTCTGTGGGATGGTGCATATCTAAAGATCCCTTGCTGCTTATCGAATAAAGAATAGCCCATGAAGTGGCGACAGTGCTGGTATGTTCCTCTCTCAATATTTGTGTGGTATAACCATATGTCTGACGTCCATATCACCATGTCACATAAAATGTGTCGAGTCCGTGTCGTAAACCATAAAACATTTGTGTTCCTTCTTTCTGTTTGTAACACTGTGTAGCAATATGAACAGGACTAACGGATGGACAACAAAAACAGATTTTGTTCAACACTATAAGCGGACACAGTGGTACTGCAACATTAGAATATAGCACAAATGATATGACTAACAATTTTGGGAATCTTCATTACACACACACACCACTAATTGTAAATTTGTGGTATTTTGCCGTCAATTTTATAATGGTTTACTTTGAGGGCGTTTTGGAAAAGAGCTCTTTGCCTTGTAACCTACAACAATTTAAAGACTGCCCATGACCATCTGCATTACACTTACATTATATTAGAATACTTACTGAAAGTCTTCAAGGCTGTCAGTGTAAAGACAAAAGTAACATACACATGACAAATGTACACCACTTGTAAACTTACACTGATCCCTCAGAGAACAAAATCAGTGATTCCCGACTCTTGACACATTATAAGAATGATCAAAGTAGTCAAACAAACAGCACTTGAATTTGGCTACAGTGTTTCACACCAAATTAAGTTCATGACTAATACCTTTTGGGGTTCATCTTAAACCCTGTTTGAATCCCTTGTTCTACCCCGGGTACTTCGTTGCCCTGTACAGTATCTGTTTGCACATGTGTAGCAATAAAGCAGGACTAAGGATTGAAAAACATCATAAGCTTAGTTCAGCACGTAAACATAAACCTATGACTCAAGTAGAAACCACCATTCTTATTACTACTATATAAACAAATATAGTTAGAGGAGCACATATTGTAACATTTACTTTTGTCCTTGAAATGCTGCATTATCTTCCATATTCGATGTAGTTTTCTGTATAAAATAGATGTAAAACACAGTGTACATGAATGTGACGGTATAACGGCTTGTTGCTTACGTGAAACCTAAGATGTTTTGTGAAATAGGACTGAATTTTGGGTATGCTGGATGTTGCAACCTAAAGGGTAGGGTCTGATCAAACACAGTTTTATTACAAGTTCAGATAAATTCACCAAAACTAATCAAAATGTGGGGGAACAGCACTGTACAAATTGGAAATCAGATCTACGCATTTTATTAAGTAGGGGCCTGGGCTCAATTTCACAAAACATCATAAGCTTTAGCATAACCACGTTTATAAATGCATGAAACACTACATAATTATTGTAAAATAGTTTAACAAATATTGTTTTACTCTATCCTTTTTAATTACCATGACAAGCAAAATATTATTTAGCACTGTACAAATTTGGTGTGACCCACACATGAACACAACTTCCATCCATGCAATCTGTGCAGCCCTGTGGAATAAATGTCATCAGTTTATCACCTTCTGATTGACCTGTTCATACTTGCTTCAGTAAGATCTACTACAGATCCTAAAGGCAGAGAGGACTGTAACATTTGATTTCAATCACACAGCCACATACAAGAATTATCAGTCTCTCCTTTCAGTTGCAGGATTTCTAGATTATGGTAGCTCCACTCCCAATCCCATGGCTAGTGATATTCAATGTTGGGCTAGTAAATAAATAGTATTGCCATGTGAATTTGTTTTCAAATGTTGCACTTAAGTCTATCTTGTAAACATGAATATCCTGCCCCCACCCCAACCCCCCAATGTTAGTGTTTTTTAAGCTCTATCTCCCTCTTTAGGTGACATATCTGATTATTAGTATTATTTAGTCAAATTGTATTAACTTAAAGTAAAGTAGGGCTAGTGAATTTTTAATCATGGCTAGTAAATTTCTTAAATCCCTGATCCCATGGCCTAGTGGATTTTATAACAATTGTAGAAGCCCTGAGTTGGCTAGTTCAAGCCCGTTACTTCATTCAGGGTTTCTGCCACAGGGTAGAGAGAGTAAAATGACATACCCTAAAATCTTAGAACGAATGGATATCTTTTTATAATTTTTAAATAGATGATAGTAACAGACCTTTGTCAAAGCTTGAAATGCATCATCCAATTTAAAAACATTTCAAACTCAAAACCACTTAATCCATTATGTTTTTATTTCGTACCCTCCAATTATTTTCTGGCAGACAGCCTGATATTCATTATATTCGATATTAATACGAGTCCATTTGTACATCAGAGAAAACACTAAGGGTTCTATCCTTCAAGTATACATAAAACTTAAAAGGAATGCAAGTTTCATACCATCTTTACACACATCGCAGCTTTTCTTACACAATTTTCACATTGCGTTATGTACAGGATAGTCATTACAAAGGTTTAAATAATCTTGACACCATGGTACTTTGTCTGTACAGTTCTTCGCAGTGGTAACTGAAAACAAAAAATATAAAAATTCTAAACAACAAAGTATTGACAAAACAGTGAATGACTAATGATCACAATACCTTATCCACATGATAATATGCAGATTTTGTTACATGTAAAAATACAAAAATTTAACAAGTCATCAAATATGCTGCAAATCCCCCTGTGACTGCATGATCCTATTCCTTTGTCAAGTTTCATGAAAATCAGATGAGAAATAAAATTGTTAGAGCAATGACATTGTAATTTCTATTCTTAATAACAGTGACCTTGACCTTTGATGCAAATAGGCAAAACGTGAACTCAATCAAGATATCCTTATCCTATTCATATATGTGAAGTTTCATATAAATCAGATGAGAAATGAATTCACTAGAGCGGTGCTGTCATAATTTCTATTTTTATTAAGTGACCTTGACCTTTGATGCAAAAAGGCAAAACGTTTAACTCATTTAAAGAGTTTCTGATCCTATTTAATTCCTATGTATGAAGTTTTATGTAAATCAGATTAGAAATGAGGTCGTTACAGATAATTAGCACTGCAAGTTAGATTACAAAAATTTCCTGAAATCCACGAAAGCATGTGCAGTGTACACAAGCGAAACAAACACGTCTTACCGTGTGGAGCTCCAGACTGGATTATGTATTTTATGTATTCAGACAAAAGCATTCCCAATCTCTAAAGATTTCAAACCTATAACCACTTATTATGGGCACTAAGGATCTGTTTTATTTTTATTATATATCCTCAAATTATTTACTGGCAGAATATCTGTAGATACATATACTTTTCCGGACAGGATAGTAAATATACATTTATCACAGGATTTTATACATCAGTTGAGAAATATAAATGAAAGAAATAATTGTACAAGTACATGTATTTAACACCACCATGGCACTGTAAACAAAAACACTGGTCACATATTGGATGCCAAATATAGGTATTTTTATAAACTCCTGTATTTATAGAGGATGTGTTAAAAAACACTGGTCACATATTGGATGCCAAATATAGGTATTTTCATAAACTCGTGTATTTATAGAGGATGTGTTAAAAAACACTGGTCACATATTGGATGCCAAATATAGGTATTTTCATAAACTCGTGTATTTATAGAGGATGTGTTAAAAAACAATTGCAGTCTTGCCTCCCGACCCTGTGACACAATTTAATTTAAACATAAATATAAACACTGTTTAAGATAATGTTTCTATAATTTTAGTACACTGTGTAACTACAGTGCAAACGTAGGATTATTCTGACCATAAACTTTTTCATAATTTGGTGAACAATGTATTTTTATGTGATCTAGACTAAAGATACAAGTAGAAAAACGGGGCATCACAAAAGAAACATTTACTGAATTATAAATACTAAAATTTCAATAATATAAGTATATTTATTTGTAATTTGTTTGTGGTGATTATTCACAAAGTGATTGTTTGTATTTAGATATATACGTGTTGGTGGTGTTGTATATTAATACATAATATCAGGTGTAATAACTTGTTAGGTATTGTTACCTTGTTATAGGATAATTGGATATGTATATAGTGTATATTTGCAGTTATGTAACTGACTGTATTAGAGGGTTACGCTTCATTTGTTTTGCTGTGTCAGAAGTAAATATTGTTTTATTGTATCACAGTAGTTTTTAGTGTCATAGATGACCCTGATAATGAGGTGGTATTTTCAGTTTTGTTTCAGCCTTTGGGTTGGAGCTATGTGAGCTAGAACCATGAGAAGTATGTGAGCTGCGATAGCTATGTGAGCTATAAATGGGTTTTAGAGATGAGACAGATGTAACCAGCAGAACTGTAGGAAATATCTACAGACAAGCATGGTGGCGAACTGGTGTTAGGATGTCTGCAAGATATGTCAACATCCAACCAACAAAGTCATGCTAGTGTTTGGTCATCGTTGAGATATTGACTGAGTACTCATGATGATAGCGAATTTCAGACAGGTTAATACTGATAAAAATTGAACTGGTTTAAAAAGATTATTTTACTAAGGCTCAGGGACACTGACTGACTAAAAATTAAGTTTGCTCAAACTGGCAAACCATGGACACCAGAATGATTTTTTTTTAATTTTGAGGGGGGTAGTTTGAGGTCGGAGTAGTGTTGTGTTGGGGTGATATCATCATTCTGTAGATTCATGGTTTTGTATATAAATTTGTTAAAAAACATTTGACTTGATTTTTATTTTCGTATCTTCTAAGTTCAAGGTCCATAACTATATAAAAAAAAAAAAAAGAGTAAATCACCAGAAAAGTCAAACCTAATCTGTAACAAAAAGAAAGAAAGAAATGTTTTATTTAACAACGCACTCAACACATTTTATTTACGGTTATATGGCGTCAGACACATGGTTAAGGACCACACAGATTTGGAGAGAAAACCCGCTGTCGCCACATAGGCTACTCTTTTTACGACAGGCAGCAAGGGATCTTTTATTTGCGCTTCCCACAGGCAGGATAACACAAACCATGGCCTTTGTTGAACCAGTTATGGATCACTGGTCGGTGCAAGTGGTTTACACCTACCCATTGAGCCATGCGGAGCACTCACTCAGGGTTTGGAGTCGGTATCTGGATTAAAAAACCCATGCCTCGACTGGGATCTGAACCCAGTACCTACCAGCCTGTAGACCGATGGCTAACCACGACGCCACCAAGGCCGGTGATCTGTAACAATGCATAATAAAGTTGTATACAAAATTTCATCGCAATATCTTGAGGTATTGTGGGAAACAAAATCAGGAAAACTAAATTTTGAATATTTGTTTCTCTTAAGTTCAAGGGCCATAACTTTGTCAAAAATGGGTAAATCGCCATGGAAGTCAAACCTGATCTGTAACAGCACATAATAAAACTATACACAATATTTCAGCTTAATTTGAAACAGATGGATGAATAGACAGACAGACAAACTGAACGGTGACGAAACCTATAGTCCCCTCCAGTTGTAGCGGTAGTGGACTAATAAAACGATAGATTGTCATGCATAGTATTGCTTATGTACCTTCATCACAGAAGTCTCCTTTCCAACCAGTATCACATCCATTGGTACAGCCCCCCGATGAACGGTAGCATGTACCACCAACACACGTCTTACTGCAGGACTTGCTGCAGGTTTCACCATATTTTCTTGGCACACATCCATTCATGCACTTTCCGCTTTTCTGTTCACAGTAGACGTAATGAGTTTCGTCTTCCCGAGGCTTACAGTTTCCACTGCATTTCAGGTCACATTTCAAGCCGAATGAACCTGGCTGGCATCCGTCCGGGCATGTCCCATTAAGTTGGTGACATCTGAAATCTTTACACGTGAAACATGATTGGTTGCACAGACTACCATACCATCCAGACACACACCCTTTAAAACATTGTCCAGAATCAGAGCTGCAGATTGAGTCCTTACAATTACTGCTGCATGGATGATTACAGTTACTTCCAAAATATCCATCTTTGCAACCATTAACACATGCGCCATTTTCTTGTATACAGTTCACCTCTCTACAATTAGCACTGCAATTTAGATTACAAAAATGTCCATGAAATCCTGATTCGCATCCGTTACACTTTCCAAATGAGGATTCACAATTGCCATTCTTGCAACTGGTGCTGCAGTTTTTTTCACACTTTTCTTCATAATAGCCAGTTTTGCATCCATTAGGACAAGCCCCTGAATCTTGATCACATGTGTTGTCATTACAATGATCAGGACAATTTACCGTGCATTTTCCTCCATAATAGCCAGGTTTGCATCCATTATGACAAGCCCCTGATCCTTGATCGCATGTGTTGCTATTACAATGATCAGGACAATTTACTGTGCATTTTTCTCCGTAATAGCCAGGTTTGCAGCCATTAGAACAAGCACCAGTATCCCGATCACATGCATCATTTGAGCAGTTGCCACAATGACGACCACAATGACTACCAAACCAACCCAGTTTACAGCCTTTCTTACATTTACCATCTTCCAATTTACAAAGATTATTAACACAATTTGTATTGCATGGCATCGTGCAGTTCTTGAGGTACCAACCTCTTTGACATGACCATAAACAGTCACCAGATGACTGATTGCAGTCTTTTTTGTTTGTCTTGGGGTTACGTTTACAATGTTTACTACAATGTTGAGAACAGTCTGGTCCATAATGTTGATCTACACATCCCAAAAAACAATATCCTGTTCTTTGGTCACATATTGTTCCATTACAACCAGATTTACAGTCTCTTTTACAGTCACTTCCCCAAAACCTATCCATACATCCATCAAGACAGAATCCCGAGCTGTTACAATTCTTATTTAAACATTTATCACAGTCCAATACCTTAATGTTACACATATCACCTGACCATCCAGGTACACAATCTTCAATACAATATCCTTCATTATCACAGCCTTGGTCATCACAATGATCACATATTTTGTTACACTGTGGTCCGTATTTTCCTTTTTCACATTCATGACAGTCTCCATTCCAACAGTCACATGAATCCAAACATGCTGAGTTACAGTTTTCTGTACAACGTATCCCTCGTTTTCCCTCCAGACAGCCCTGCGGACATTCAGTGTCTTCAGCCTTATCGCAGTCTCCTTCTTTACAGCGATGCTGACATGGGGAACAGTCTGCTCCATAGTATCCAACACTACAAGACCCACCTAAAAGAAAATAATATAAATTTATGAGTACTGTATTTATTTTACACTTCTGAGTAAAAACTCTGATATCATTAAAGACGGGTCATCAAACCTAAATATCCATATGTCTCTAGGAAAAGCGTATACATTTCAACTTGAATCATAGTTCTGTAAACATGGCAACATGTGATCTACTGAATAAGAGAAGCAAATCACTTGATTGTATCTTGATTACTGGTCTGAATGGGTGTTCAATCTGTGCATGCATCCTTCCATCAACCGGCCTTGGTGGCGTCATGGTTAGGCCATCATTCTACAGGCTGATAGGTACTGGGTTTGGATCCCAGCCGAGGCATGGGATTTTTAATCCAGATACCGACTCCAAACTGTCAATCTAGGGGTTTTCTTTACGGGATGCAACCCATCTCATCCCTTTAAGCTGTGCACCCAAACGGCCTTAACATATCGATCAGACTTTAAACTTTTAGATCTGCATTCAAAATTTTATGTCGAAATTACTTTTTTTTTTTTTAATATTATTAAATAGTCCGATCCTCTCTTCTTTCTCTTATTTAATTTTGGACTGTCCTTCTAAAATGATCCAAATTATATAAATATTCGGCCGAGCAGTCAATTCTTTTTCATTTTTGGCTTGTAACCTTTTTCTCTTTTTTATTTAATCTATTAACTTTTTTACTAATTGCTATTTTCAAAATTCTGCCCATTTACACCCTCCCCCCACCCCACCCCCTCCATCCTGAGTCAGGCCACCGTTCTTATCGGAGGTCGGACTTGGGATGGGCGTGTTCGAAACCCTAGTGGTATATGGGCACATTAAACTAGTTATCATCATTACCAAACCTTGAGTGAGTGCTCTGCAAGGCTCAATGGGTAGGTGTAAAACCACTTGCACCACCAGTGATCCATAACTGGTTCAACAAAGGCCATGGTTTGTGCTATCCTGCCTGTTGAAAGCACAAATAAAAGATCCCTTGCTGCCTGTCGTAAAAGAGTAGCCTATGTGGCAACAGCGGGTTTCCTCTAAAAAACAGTGTCAGAATGACCATATGTTTGACATCCAATAGCCGATGATAAGATAAAAAATCAATGTGCTCTAGTATAGTTGTTAAATAAAACAAACTTTACTTTTTTATCATCCTTCCATTTGGGAATATTTCCAGAACACAACTTCAAAACTGTTCAAGATAACTCCATGAGACTTTGTATTAATCTCTTGGTCTAGTAGTGCCTTTTGCTGTGAGCAAGTTTCCACTATTCAATAATTGTTTTCTGTTATCATGATAAAAAAAACTGTTCAAGATAACTTCCCAAAACTTTGTACACATATCAGTCTACTGATCTAATACTGCATTTTGCTATGAGGGAGTTTTTATTTTCAATGTTTCTGTTACCAGCTAAATGAGTACCCGTTTCATCAGCAGGGAGGTGGGGGAGATTGATGACTACGTCTTCTTCTTGTGACTTTGGTTTAGCACTGGACTAATCTGTCAAAAGTATAAACTGTCAAATCATGTATAACAAAGAGGACTTTTGTCATAAAGAGCAAGTGCTGCTATTTACTTTTCAATTTTCTCAATGTAGATGATTATTCATTAATTTGTAAAGACCACCTCAGAACATCCATCTGTCAAGTTTAACAATCATGCAATTAAAACAGTATGAGCCATGTTATGATTTGTTACAAAAAGAAAGATGTTTAGATACCACATACATGTACATGACTTGTATATTTAACATTTACACATTAAGTTGAGTTTGCAGCCATTGCAAGATGTTTAGATACCACATACACGTACATGACTTGTATATTTAACATTTACACATTAACATGAGTTTGCAGCCATTGCAAGATGTTTAGATACCACATACACGTACATGACTTGTATATTTAACATTTACACATTAACATGAGTTTGCAGCCATTGCAAGATGTTTAGATACCACATACACGTACATGACTTGTGTATTTAACATTTACACATTAACATGAGTTTGCAGCCATTGCAAGATGTTTAGATACCACATACACGTACATGACTTGTGTATTTAACATTTACACATTTAACATGAGTTTGCAGCCATTGAAAGATGTTTAGATACCACATACACGTACATGACTTGTATATTTAACATTTACACATTTAACATGAGTTTGCAGCCATTGAAAGATGTTTAGATACCACATACACGTACATGACTTGTATATTTAACATTTACACATTTAACATGAGTTTGCAGCCATTGAAAGATGTTTAGATACCACATACACGTACATGACTTGTATATTTAACATTTACACATTTAATATGAGTTTGCAGCCATTGCAAGATGTTTCCAACTAAGAGAGCCTTTTTGGTGACTAAATTATATATTAAATACATTTTCTTGCTTACAATAAATCAGTGTCTATATATCAGTGTGTATGCTAATGTTCGTACCAATCATTGTCAGGGTTTCTCCCAGAGTGTAAAATGGATATGGCGCCATGCCCAAAATATTTTGCAATTATAATTTTTTTAAAGTTAACCTTTTGACAAAATGAATTACTCTTATTACTGAATGATTTTCTTAGCCCTAACCCTAAACTTAACCCATTTTCTTTCTGGGGGAGGCCCCCCCCAAAAAAAAACAACAACTGAGAACGTCCATTTAAAAGGTTCATAAAACAAACTGAGAACATCCATTTAAAAGGTTCATAAAACAAACTGAGAACGTCCATTTAAAAGGTTCATAAAACAAACTGAGAACAGTCCATTTAAAAGGTTCATAAAATAAACTGAGAACAGTCCATTTAAAAGGTTCATAAAACAAACTGAGAACATCCATTTAAAAGGTTCATAAAACAAACTGAGAACAGTCCATTTAAAAGGTTCATAAAACAAACTGAGAACAGTCCATTTAAAAGGTTCACAAAACAAACTGAGAACAGTCCATTTAAAAGGTTCATAAAACAAACTGAGAACAGTCCATTTAAAAGGTTCACAAAACAAACTGAGAACAGTCCATTTAACAGGTTCACAAAACAAACTGAGAACAGTCCATTTAAAAGGTTAATAAAACAAACTGAGAACAGTCCATTTAAAAGGTTCACAAAACAAACTGAGAACAGTCCATTTAACAGGTTCACAAAACAAACTGAGAACAGTCCATTTAAAAGGTTCACAAAACAAACTGAGAACAGTCCATTTAAAAGGTTCACAAAACAAACTGAGAACGTCCATTTAAAAGGTTCATAAAACAAACTGAGAACAGTCCATTTAAAAGGTTCACAAAACAAACTGAGAACGTCCATTTAAAAGGTTCACAAAACAAACTGAGAACAGTCCATTTAAAAGGTTAATAAAACAAACTGAGAACAGTCCATTTAAAAGGTTCACAAAACAAACTGAGAACGTCCATTTAAAAGGTTCATAAAACAAACTGAGAACATCCATTTAAAAGGTTCATAAAACAAACTGATAACGTCCATTTAAAAGGTTCATAAAACAAATTGAGAACGTCCATTTAAAAGGTTCACAAAACAAACTGAGAACGTCCATTTAAAAGGTTCATAAAACAAACTGAGAACAGTCCATTTAAAAGGTTCATAAAACAAACTGAGAACAGTCCATTTAAAAGGTTAATAAAATAAACTGAGAACAGTCCATTTAAAAGGTTCACAAAACAAACTGAGAACATTCATTTAAAAGGTTCACAAAACAAACTGAGAACAGTCCATTTAAAAGGTTCATAAAACAAACTGAGAACAGTCCATTTAAAAGGTTCATCAAACAAACTGAGAACAGTCCATTTAAAAGGTTCATAAAACAAACCGAGAACGTCCATTTAAAAGGTTCACAAAACAAACTGAGAACAGTCCATTTAAAAGGTTCATAAAACAAACTGAGAACGTCCATTAAAAGGTTCACAAAAAAAATTGAGAACGTCCATTTAAAAGGTTCACAAAACAAACTGAGAACGTCCATTTAAAAGGTTCATAAAACAAACTGAGAACAGTCCATTTAAAAGGTTCATAAAACAAACTGAGAACAGTCCATTTAAAAGGTTCATAAAACAAACTGAGAACGTCCATTTAAAAGGTTCACAAAACAAATTGAGAACGTCCATTTAAAAGGTTCATAAAACAAACTGATAACGTCCATTTAAAAGGTTCACAAAACAAACTGATAACGTCCATTTAAAAGGTTCACAAAACAAACTGAGAACAGGGCATTTTGAAAAAGAGCTCATCGATTGTAGCCTGCAACCTTGACAGGTGACTATCTGCATTAGGCTTACATTATATTAGAATACTTAATGGCTCTTCGAGGTGTCAGTGTAAAGACAAAAGTAACATACATGTGACAAATGACCATTTCCACCTTACATTGATCCCTAAGAGAAAAAAATCGGAAAACACTGACTCTTGACACATTAAAAGAATGATCAAAGTAGTAAAACAAACACAGGCTATTTGGCTACAGTGTTTCACACCAAATTCACCAAATGACTAATACCTTTTGGGGTTCATCTTAAACCCTGATTGAATCCAAGTCAGATCTGGAATTTTATCAAGTAGGGGCCTGGGCTCAATTTCACAAAACATCATAAGCCTAGTTTTGCATGTAAACATAAACCTATGACTCAACCACCATTCTTATTACTACTATATAAACAAATATAGTTTGAAGTACACATATTTCATTTACTTTTGTCCTTAAAATGCTCCATCTTCCATAATGATGTAGTTTTCTGTATGAAATAGATGTCAAACACATGTAAATGAATTACCGGTATAACGGCTAGTTGCAGACGTAAACTTAAGGGGCCGAATTTACAAAGGCCGTTTTTCTCTTACACGCGTGTACAATACACGCACGTTTAAACACCACTTACACGCATGCGTATAAACACCCGTTTAAACTAAAGTTACATGCCCGTTTATACACACGCGCACGTTTAACTCATGAGAAGTGAACTCTGCAATATTCTGTGAAATCAACGAAACTCCAACACTAAGATAATCACTGACAAACCCATACATTATGAAAGGGGGTGTCCATAGTAAGTTTCAAAAAGTAAAGTAAATGGAATGTCAGGCGTTGAACGTGTATAGGCCTTTCCGATGATGGACGGGGTGCAAAAACATGCCATTACGATACACCGAAGTATATTCCTATTCTGAAAACAAAATTATGGGATAAAGGGTTGGGGATCTGGACCCCTGGACACGCTGTTGGATCCGCCCTTACAAATGGTGTTGTTGCACGTTCAAATTGTGTTGTCTATTTTATATGCCTCGTAGTTCTACACATTGAAAATTGCCATGGACAAAAAACGAAATGTAATTTTTTCCGAGGATGAAAGAATGACTATAATACTAGCCATCAAAGAACGTTCTGATATAATTGAAGAAAAAAGTAACAACGCAGCAATAATGAGGAAAAACCCCCACAGCATGGGTTGAGGTTAGTGCAGAAATGACAGCGGCATTCCCTAATCGAAAGTTGTGCGGTATAAAGGACTATAAGGAGTTGTGGAGGCGAATGAAAATTAAAGCAAAAAAGATTGCCGCCAGGGAAAGTAGATCTAGTTAAAACGGGGTGGAGAACAAGTTGGTGGCGACGTTGACGAAGAAACATTAATAATATTAAATATTATTGAAAAAGATCTGAAGGTGTTCTTCAAAACTTGGGATGATGATAGCGAGCTTCAACCACTGTCAGCTGCAAATGAGACACCAACCCCAACCGGGAAGCAGACCACTCAACTGGAGACCGAGGATATAGAGCCGACTATCCCAAGCGATCAGACGCAATCCTGTTCTAACTCGAAGTAACTACTAAATGTAATTGGTCAAAATTCAATAACAACCAACCACTTGCAATATATTCATTTATTATTAACAGGTATTAATTTTAAATATTCCAAAATCATCATCATTAATAACATATATAACATGTATGGAGGTGCAATTATTTCACAGCATTATATACATGTATTAAACATTGTCAATACTAAACTAGTAAAATAGCACTGGTTGTTAAAATGGAAATACATCACCAACTCTTAATTATACAAAAATTATAATATATTATGACTACAAATCTTCTTTCAGTGAATCCCACAGTTCTCATCAAGATCCATTGCCGATAAACCAGTCAAGCGATTCCTTTGATGGCCAAATACCTAGGCACAGTTCCCAATCAGACACTGCAAGCAGAGGGTTAAGGTATGCTTTAATGAGCATATGGGAAGCTAACATAACAATGATCCATCTCTTAATTTTAGATTGTATTGCCCATTAACATACTTGTTAACAGACTTTATCTGTGTTTGTTATTTCAGACGTGGCACCAAACGATCTTCGGACAACTCTAACAGGGCTGGTACAGAGGGACGAACTGGTGTTATGAAGAGGGCGGAGGAAGCCATGTCCTACCTGCAAGCAGAACATGAAGCAAAAATTAAGCTAATGACCTTACAGCAGGAGGCTGCAAAATGCAAAAAACAAGCATATCAGGCAAAGCAGAAATACTATGACGAAAAATATAGAAAACTATGCATCGATTTATGACAAGTAATTTTTTGGTTAATAAATTGATCAAGTAACTGAAGCTTACATGAAATTTTGTCTTATGTATCGTTGCCTAAATACATCTCCTCTCACGTCAACCTCTTCATTGGCTACATGTTGAGGTTGTCCATCTTCATCAGCTGAACCATCGTCTCCAGGCAGCAGATCATTACGCTCCCTGGCAAGGTTATGGAGGCAGACTGTAGCTACCACAATAGTCATGTTGTGCTGTAGCTGAAAAGTTACAAATGTAACATTGCTCTTATTTGATATCAAAGGAATTAATGTAATGGTAACACTCCAGTTCTGATTTTTTAAAATGAAGGGAGTAACCTTCATTAACCCAAAATGTATAACAATATAATGTCACTTTACTTTTCATATAAGATACTAAATTGTATACCCCTACCCCCATTTTTAAAAAAGAAGCACTCATTTGGAATACAGCAATTTAAAGAAATATACTTTTATATATGTATATATTTTATTCGAAAAACATGACCGTGTGTTTTAATTTTCATTTTGATTAATTCGTTCTATTTTAAATGTGTTTGATAAATCTTTTATAGTAATTAAATTTCGCCCCCCCCCCCCCCCCCCAAAACAAAACCCCCAAAAACCCAAAACAACAAAAAACAATTTTTATGTATATCATTTATCGGTCTAGATAATATAATGGTATAATGGGATCTTCCGCCCCAAAACACTTATCATACCAACAATGAACTTTCCATTGATTATGGGTCGTTAACAATAATGTTGACATATAAGTATTCGTATAAAGCATAGAAAAGGGGCGAAGGCCTTCACGTATACTAATTTAAATCATCAGTAAACATTTATGTGTAATTTATTTTTTGTATTTATAAAAATGAAGCACGATAGTTTGTTTTGTTTAACGACGCTACTAGAGCACATTGATTTATTAATCATTGGCTATTGGTCGTCAAAAATTTGTTTATTTTCTCACGCAGTCGGAGGGGACCCGCTACAGTTTTCTATTACTAGCAAGGGATCTTTTATATGCACTTTCCCACATTCAGGACAGTACATACCACGATTTTTTGTATACCAGTCTTGGGCACTGGTTGGAACAGGAAAAAGATCAATCGGAGAATTGTGTCCACCGCGCGGGATCGATCGGTCGACCGAAGAATCTCAACCAACTGAGCTAGATCCCGCCCCTAAAGCATAGATTAATTAATGGCTACTTTAAAAGGTAAATTTATTGTACTCACCAAACATTGAAGTCGATTGCCAAATGCAACACACGGAAAGCGTCGTTTCCATATTCCAAATGCCCTTTCAATCACCGACCTTGTCCTACGTTGGGCAACGTTACAACGTCTTTCCGCTTCAGTATGGACATTCCTGATTGGTGTAAGAAGAAATGACATGCATGTGTATACTGGATCGCCCACCAGGATCCCCCTAATGGTCCTATCTCTATATTGTTGACGTAGCATGGAATTTTAAAAAATCCGGGAATCGTGGGCTGACCCGTACCATCGACTAACAATGTTAGTGAAAAGCAGGTTGAAATCACAGACAAGCTGACAGTTTAGGCTATACCAACCTTTCCTGGTACGTTTAATAAGTTTACACGCGTGTAAGAGAAAAACAGGCTTCGTAAATTCAGGCCAAGATGTTTTGTGAAATAGGCCCTGGAATTTTGGGTATGCTGGATGTTGTAACCTAAAGGGTGGGGTCTGATCAAAGCCAGTGTTATTCCAAGTTCAGATGACTGTTCATTAAACTAATCAAAATGTTATTGGAACAGCGCTGCACAAATTGGAAATCAGGGTTACGCAAATTATTTTTGCATTTCCATTTTTCTTTGCATAACCAATTTTATAACTGCATAAAACACTACATAATTAATGTAAAATTTTATTTAATTATTTGTTTTTCTCTATGCTTTTTAATTACCATGACAAGCAAAATATTATTTAGCACTGTACAAATTTGGTATGACCCACACATGAACACAACTTCCGTCCATGCAATCTGTGCAGCCCTGCAGAATAAATGTCATCAGTTTATCACCTTCTGATTGACCTGTTCATACTGGCTTCAGTACGATCTACTACAGATCCTAAAGGCAGAAAGGAAGGATAACATTTTGATTTCAATCACACAGCCACATACAAGAATTATCAGTCTCTCCTTTCAGTTGCAGGATTTCTAGTGATATTCAATGTTGGGCTAGTAAATAAATAGTATTGCTATGCCCGACAGCTAGTGAATTTGTTTTCAAATGTTGCAGTTAAGTCTATCTTGTAAACATTAATATCCTGCCCCCACCCCAATATTAGTGTTTTTAAGCTCTATCTCCCTCTTTAGGTGACATATCTGATTGTTACTATTATTTAGTAAAATTATATTAACTTAAAGTAAAGTAGGGCTAGTGAATTTTTAATTGTGGCTAGTAAATTTCATAAATCACTGATCCCATGGCTAGTGGATTTTATAAAAATTCTAGAAGCCCTGAGTTGGCTAGTTCAAGCCCGTTACTTCATTCAGGGTTTCTGCCAGAGGGTACAGAGAGTAAAATTATTCATCTTAGAATGAATGGATATCTTTTTATAATTTTTAAGTAGATGATAGTAACAGACCTTTGTCAAAGCTTGAAATGCATCATCCAATTTAAAAACATTTCAAACTCAAAACCACTTACTCCACATTTTGTTTCTATTTCGTACCC